>NC_073693.1:258415528-258715528 GCF_029784155.1 Uranotaenia lowii
TTTTTCTGCGTTGAACTGTTTTGGATTTCAGTGTACAATCATTTCTGGTCTTAGACCAAGGATAAAGCGCCTTTACTCGCTCTTGAAAATAAAAAAGAAACGGAAACATTAATAGAACATTAAACCTATCGAGGTCTGTTAAGAGCTCGAAAGGTTCTTCAAATATTTTACCTTTTTAAGAGAATTTGATAGTGAGATAACTTCAAAACCTCTCTGTAAATAATGAACTTTCAGTATTAAAAGTAGGTGATTGTATTCAGTTTACTTATTAAAAATGTAAATGTAAAAACATTATGAAAATGCAAACATTTAAAAACCATCCACTAGTGCATAAGTGAAAAAAATATAAAGGCGAAAGATTGGAATTGGCTCACCGGGTTTTGGCTCTCGTTGGGAATCACTATCATCATTAGTGATGATACTGCGGTACTGCTTCGGCCGGAGGTATATTCAAAAAAATATCAAAAACTAACCTCTTTCCTTCCAGGAAACACGTTTTCTCACTTTTTTTTCGTCCTAGACAGTTAACCAATTTAAATAATCGCAGTAATCCGCGGTATGCAACATGACAACTTCAAGACGTTTGCTCAATGAAAACTAAATCACAAATAATTCCCGCTTTCACGTCCCTTTTAAAATGAATTTTTCAGCTGCTCTCAAAATATAAATTGCTCAACACGCACTTTCATTCTTAATTTCTAACTTTTCATCTTTGGGCATTGTGATTCAGAAAATATTTTTCTGTTAACCTCAACTGCAAACGAAAATCCCACAACCTATTCATTTTTCCACGGTATCGTCTTGCGGTTTCACAAACACTTTTGAATGTGCTATTGAATCACTTCCAACCAAAACTAAGACGACCCATCCACGAGTCATCTTTTTATTAGCTTCTGTTGAAATTTTTCACTTTTTCACATATTTCACTATTTCAAGCAATTTAACAAACACGATTTTTACAGACGGGGGAAAAACGTGTGCGCTGCAATTTCGAAATCTCGCAAGATCCGTCCAACACAACAAAACACCAATTGCATTTCTATGCAAGTAATTTGGATGCATTTCAATCAATTTTTAAATGTATCGATCGCTAAAGAAGTCCCGAAATAGAAAAAATTAACAGTATTTTTCAATTCGCGAGGAAACAAACGAGAAAAACGCGACGGCGGAAAAAAACCCTTCCGTTCTCGAGCATAGCTTGCTGCGATCCCCTCAGCTCAGAAAGTGACCCGTTTCTAAAAAAACTAAGCATTAGTTTGAATGGTTTTTCTAATAGAGTCTCAGTTCAAAAAATCTGCAGCCAGAAATGTTGACTGTAGTAATTTTGTTTTTCCCACTCATATCGATTGACTGTGTTTTATTTTTATCAAATGCTCAAGGCTACACTTGCAGGAAGAACAATCGTTTGGCTTAGCAATTTGGTTAGGGGAAGAAGGGGCATAATGCCCACGTTAAGAAGAAAGCCTTGTTTTAGAGTACATTTGAAAAGATTAACTTTAATCTTCGATTGTGTTTGGAAGTTTGGTTTATTTTTTGTCTAAATCTGACAATTACAATAATTGGAAGGTCAAAAAAGGCCACAAATTTAATGAAGTTTGAAGAGTAGGCTGAAAATTGGATTTCAGAATCAGTAGGGGCATAATGCGCATATGTGTGTACCCAATCGCGCCGTTTAACATTAAATAAGTGTTTATTGATTCAAGTGCCTCCGAAAGCGTTTGCCAGGTAAAAAAACTTCTATTCTACTTCACAGATGGAAAAATGTATTGATACGCGCAGTGCTGCCAGATATACTGAAATTCTTGTGAATAGTTAAATAAATCTATACAAAATTTAGGAATTTTAAATGTATTCGTTTAAATTCAAGTTATGTTTTCCAATACAACATATAAATATCTTTAAAATTGATGTGATGAAACTGCAAATAAATTTAAACAAATATCAAACATGCTTAAAGTTATACGGCCATGGGGCGTTTTGCCCTACCTCGACATGTTTTTAAAAAATCGTTCAAAATAATAGAAAAAATAATTGAATAAGGAAATTTTTCGTTTTGTAATGTTTTTCAACACCAATGTTCATCATTGTAACAGATGTCAGGTAATTTTTTTTGCTGATAGATGCCGTAATTCCTTACGAAAGTCAAGGCACAAATTGCAAGGAATGTGGCTTGAAAAACATTTTTGGTTTTTTGCAGGAAATTATCGCGTATTTGATGCTATTTTTTTTAACAAAAGGTATCTACTGTTAATTAGAACGGAATAACGTACATAATTCTTAAAAGAAGTGTATATCTAGCTAGATATCGCAATGGGGCGTTTTGCCCACACTGGGCATTATACCCCCGGTTCCCCTAAATCGTTTTCCTATCTGGACCCGGACAACGGTTTTGAAAATTACATTTGCCCCCTCGTTCTCTGTTTTCGTTTGACTCCAAACAATTATTTTTCCAGGCAAACAGAACCTATGTAGGTACCGAAATGTGCAATTTCGTAGACACTTTTGCAAATTGGTTTTTGCCGCTGAGACTGGTCACCGAAGCACATAAATGGAAATGTTGGCGCATTTGCAAGATGGTTTGCCTCCGGTTTGGGATGGAGGTGGCATTGTGTAATTGGATGGGTGCTTTCTAGAACTGGCAGCGTTGATGTAGGGTCAAGTGGGGGTTATTATGAACAAAATTACTCAGTTTTTCATACTAACAGCTAAAACAAGTTTAACATCAATGTTTGAGTTCTGAAAAGTAACCCGAAATGAATGACTGGTTCCTTTCTTAATTTGAGAACTGTTTTTTTACTTTTCAGCTGCAGCTTGTAGGCCTTAAATTATTGTTTTTTATTACCTCGTAAGTTCATAACTATTCCAATGTGTATGAACACTGTTACTGTGATGACTTTTGGTATTGGCCATATTTCTAGATTGAAACCACATCTAGTTAATCACTGTATTTTTGTCTGATTGAATTTTAAATTAAATTTTAAACAATATCCACTGCTTAGAAAACAAGTGCATGGGTGAAATCATTTGAACAGAACATGAAATCATACCTTATAGAGCATCAATTACCGAACGTAAAACTCTACAAAAAGCAGTTTTTCTCTGTTTGAATTGACGAGAGACATGCATTTTGTTGACGACTTTAACAACAGTTTTTTATATAGATAACAGATAACTTATCACAAAATGATTGATTATCACCTTTTAATAGTTTGGACCCTACCAAAACCATAAAGGCTCTGTTGACGATTTTTACTCCGTGGTCATAATTACCCCTCTCAACCCTGCACAAAACAAGGAATTGGGATTTTAAAATAAGACAATTTCAGTTTGGATTTCATTTCTGAAAATTATTATGCGTTGCCAGGAATTGGAACAGTAAAAGAAAGCTCTGATTTCTATCATGTTAACTACCTACAATCCAATTTTAATAAATTAAAAAAAAAAGATTAGATAATTCTTTACACATCAATGAACATGAGCACAGATAATCATACCCTGTGGAATTCACTGGACTATGTAACGGGCGCGCGAAACACGATGTTTATCAGATGTATATTTTCACTTTCACAAGTACATGTCAGTATTTAATGCTTGTTCCTGGGCCAACAAAGTTATTTTTTTTATAGAACATACAAATAGACATAGAAGTGACATCATTCCTTAAACATTTCTGCCAATCGGAAACTCGAATGAGGGACAAATGTTTCGAAATCAAATCAATTATATTTGAAAGAATAAAAATAAATACATTGACCGGATTATTAAACTTTTGTTAAAACTGCTTTAAATTTTTTTTTAGTAGCTTTCATCAGTATTACACGTATGTACGACTATTTATATCTCTAAAATCTCAAAACAAAACAAATTTTCCAAAATCAAAATAAAGGGTGATACGGTCAAAAATTGGTCAAGGGAAAACGCGTGTAATTCGGTGAAATCGTTTATTTAAAGAATCAAATTAAATTTCTTTTTCATGTTTAATTAGTATAAAATTCAGGAAAATATTCAGTTAGGCTTCCGCTTTTCCAAATCCGAATTGCCGGGCCTTACGCTTAACCCCTGCCATCAGATTTTGTACAGCCACCTTGTCCACCTTCTTCGCCGCAGAAAGCCAGTTTGCCTTGAACTGCTGCTCGCCTTCAGTAGTTTTTTGGTCTTCTTTAGGTTACGCTTGACAATAGCCCAGTTTTTCTCAATTGGGCGGAGCTCTGGCGTGTTGGAAGGGTTCTTATCCTTGGGAACCACCTGCACGTTGTTGGCGGCGTAGCACTCCATGGCCTTTTTACCGTAATGGCAAGATGCCAAATCCGACCAAAACAGTACGGAACAACCGTGTTTCATCTGGAAAGGCAGTAGACGTTTATTCAAAAACTCTTTCATGTAAATTTCTTGGATGACAGTCCCGGAAGCTGTGGAAATGCTGCTTTTCAAGCCACAGGTACAGATGGCTTGACAAACCAGATATTTCTTCGCGAACTTTGACAGTTTTATGTGCTTGAAAATTTCTGCTACCTTTCCCCTTCCTTTTGCCGTACAAAACTCCTGTCTCGGAAGCTGCTTGTAGTCGGCTTTGACGTAGGTTTCGTCGTCCATTACCACGCAGTCAAACTTCGTCAGCATCGTCGTGTGCAGCCTCCGGGATCGCGCTTTGACCGTCGTATTTTGTTTATCATCGCGATTTTGAGTCACTACCTTCTTGTAAGTCGATAGTCCGTTTCGATTTTTGGCTCGATGCACGATTTCAGACGATACACCCAGCTTATTTGCGGCATCTCGGAGAGAGAGGTTAGGGTTTCGCTTGAAACTACCGGCAACTCTCTTTGTCGTCTCAGCGGCTTCCGGTTTTCGATTTCCCCGCGATCCAGACTTCCTGGCTGTCGACAAACGTTCCCCAAACACTTTAATTACATTTGTAACGGTTGATTTGGCAACTTTAGACGATTTTGCCAGCTTTGCGTGCAAGTAGCTCGGATTTTCGCGATGCGCGAGCAAAATTTTGATATGCTGCTCTTCTTCCTTGGACGGCATTTTTTTTATTATTTATTTTTATTATTATTATTTATTTTTTACTCGGACAGTGAAAGCCCGCTGGAGTTAAGCTTCTCTCAAGCCTCTTCTCCAACAGGCACAAAACCCTTTCAAAACAATTTGAACAATTCGTTTACAATATTATTCCAAGATATGTAGGAGCACTCCAGGGCGCGAGATAATGCTCTGTGAGGGAGTGCTTGGCACTTTTCATTTGCTATTTTAATATAATAGGGTGTTAACACTTGTATTATACATATTCGTGGCTTTTTGTGGCTGCTGCGGAGGTGCGTTTCTGATGGGGGGTGGCGGGTGGGTGGCGGTGGTTTGGAGTGGCGTTTGGGCGGCGGTGGGCTAGGTGGAGGGGCGAGAACGAAAAGATGATATTTATAAGTGGTGTGGCACAAATATTTTTTTTAGCGGAGGAAGCGGTTTATGTTCTGCTTGCAGATCGATAACAGTTGCGCTTTGAATCGCGAGGGCGTTGAAGACTGTTTCAGGGTCTCTGGCAGATTGTTGTAGAGTTTACTGGCAAAGTAGCTAGGTTTCTTTTTCCCGTATTCCGTCCTTACACGGGATAGGCGGAGATGATTTGCGTTTCTGGACAAGCAGTGCGACGCCATTCTCTCGAGGCACAAATTGTGGTGGGATTCTCTGCTTGTCAGGAGTTTGTGGGTGAACATTTACGTTTGGAACTCCTGGGCACCTCGTATAGGAAGTACCGAGTTGTTCATGCCATATAACAACTCAGAAGGATATACATAAATAAGGCAGCTTGAAGACAGTCTTGAGGACACGGTTTTGCATGGTTTGCAGTTCCCTGAGGCGGCTTTTACATGCTTTGCCCCACAGCGATACTAGGTATTGTAAACTCGAGTGGAACAGCGCGAAATAAACGCTTTTCAGCCAGTGAGTAGGAATAAACGCTGATATTTTCCATATTGCACCACAGACCGGAGCGAGTGTTCGTTTCAGTTGCTCTATGTGGGGTGACCAGCATAGAGTATCGTCCAGAAGTAATCCCAGATATTTGAACTGGCGCTCTCGTTCAATAATCGTATTGCCTATACGGATTAATGGCAGCTGTGGTATGGAGCGACGACCGGAGTTGAACAACATGTACGATGTTTTTGATAGGTTGAGCAAAAGCAGGTTACAATCGAAGTATTGCTGAAGGACTTGCAGGTCATTACCGATCCATTCCACAATCTGGAGGGGATTGGAGTGACTATATGATATTATGGTGTCATCGGCAAAGAGCCTACCTTTGCCATGTAGGTTCAGTTGTGGAAGATCGTTGATAAAAACTAGAAACATCAGCGGACCTAGGTTACTCCCTTGTGGTACTCCCGTTGTAATGAATTTTTTGCTACTTGAGTGTCATTTCAGAGACACGAATTGTTGTCGATCTGTTATGTAGCTCTCAATTAACCGATGAGGCTGACCTCGTATGCCATACCAATCCAATTTTTGCAACAGCAAGGCGTGGTCTATTGTGTCGAATGCTTCCCTTAGGTCCAAAAACATGGCACCGGCGAAGTTACGATTGTCCAGGTCGTCATATACATCTTCCAGGAGTTCAGTAGTTGCTGTTAATGTACTGCATCCTTTTCGGAATCCATACTGGCGCGGGCTTATAAGGTCGTATCTCGATAGGTACTTACTTATCCTGGTGACGAGAAGTTTTTCCAGGATTTTGTTCAATACTAAGAGCGTTGAGATTGGACGGTAGTTTGAAACGTCTGAGTTGTCTCCGGACTTGAAAATAGGAGTTACTCGGGCTAGTTTCATTGGGTCGGGATAAACTTTGGTTCCGACTATTTCATTAAAGATATCTGTCAGGATATTGGAGAGCGCCAAGTGATGTGTTTTTGGTGTGTCCACGGTAATATTGTTGGATTTGTTGGAATCTAAGTTACTGATTTCTAACAGTACCTCTGAGACGGTTGCTGGTCTCAAAAACAAGGAAGGCGATGGTTGCGAACGAAGTGAATTGTACTGTTGAATGTCTCGATTGCTTGCGATGTTAGCAGCCAATTGGGGACCAATATTGCAGAAGTAGTCGTTAATGCTGTTTGAAACTTGTGCTGGGTCCACCTGAACTTCATTTCCAATCTTAAGCATAATATTATCATGCGATTTGGACTTGCGGCCGAGGGCTTCGTTCAAGAATTTCCAGGATTGCTTTGGCGAAGTCGAAGAAAGTATGATCGTTAACAATGACTTTTTAGCTTTGCCAGTCTTCCGGAGATGTCTTTTAGAAGATGCTTAGAATGTTCATATTTGTCGGCTATGAGTTTGATCTTTTCGTTAGCGCATGTTGTCGACGGAATGTTCTGCAGCGCTTCTGCGAATTCTGCGTTTATTTGGTGGTGGTTGACGATGCTCTTACTTAAGAATTGGGCATCTTTGTTGGTACTGCTCGACAGTGTGGTAACAATCAAGTTGTGGTCGCTTATATCCGTGCAGATTGTCTCATTCATTGTTGAAGCGATGATGCTCTGTGAACATACAGCATGGTCGAGTATATTCCCACTGGCTGGCCGCGTGACCTCGTTGTTCACAACAAACAAGTTGCGTGATTCCAAAATCCTGAGATACTCGCCGACTATGTTGCTCGACAGGTTAACTGGCACATTTGTATCACCTAGGAGGATTGAGTTAGGGTGCTTACTATTACGGGACAACTTGCTTTCAAGCTTCTCGACAAAGTTGGCAAAGCGGAATGCAGGAGGACTGTAAACAACATGTAGAGATAGTGGCCCGTTACCCCAGCGAAGACGAAGTCGTATGTAGTGAAATCCATCATCTTCTTCTATTTTCTCAGTGTCAACGTTCAGGTCACTACGTGCATATACGGCTAGTCCCCTATGCGATGATTCACGGCAGGAAAATATTCCATCGAATCCGTTTAGAGTGAACATTTGTGAATCTCCAGATTTAACCCATGTTTCGCTCACCACAATTATGTCAATGTTTCTCGAACAGCGATCTACAAAATCTTTGAGTGTATCAAACTTTTCAGGATTGTTCATCCCGCGAATATTCCATTGTAGTAATTTTAAACCGTGACTGTATGATAAATTATATTTATTTACTAAAAAATCTTCTACACATTCATACATAAAGTTTTTATTAATGTTATCGTTTGGAGGCATTGTGATAGAAAAAAAAGCTGTTTACTATGACAATATTAATCTTTAACGATGTTTATTAGGAGGCTCGAGGACGGGTGACGACTGTAGCGAAATATCCAAGTTGGAGGTTTCAAGAGACCGTTTCGACTTTGGTGGTTCTTGTTTCCGCAAATCCTCTCTGGCACGAACAATCTCCACTTTAGAATCAGACCGACGCTTGGTGAGAATAGCTCCATCCCTACCTGGCCAGACAAACTGAAGCCCAAGTTGTTCCTGAGCTCCGCGTACTTCCCGCAGCAGGTCCAATCCTTGTGAGGTCAACTCGTCGCGAATAACTACTCTTCCGGTGGATTTGGCGTAAGAATTTCCAAGGTTTGATGAGTTCAGTGGGCCACGCTGTTTTTCTTTTTTGCGAAAAGTTCTTCCTTTGATGTTTCTTCTTTGAAGAAAACTTTGATAGGCGGGTGCTTACCGTCTGGCTTTGTTGGATGAAGCCGTTTTGCTTCGACAATTTCACCATTTGGAAGGTCACAACCTAGTACTGTGGCTATGTTTACGACGACGTTTCCTGTGACTTCTTTCCTGTGGTTTTCTAAACAAGGGACACCCAGAATCATAGCATTTTTGCTGAGAGCCTGCCGATTAAGACGATCCACTTCCTTCTCGAGTTTTTTAACATCTCCGCGTAGTAGTGTTTGTTCGTCTTGGACGTCTCTTACTTCGCTCCGAAGAATGATCTGATCGACTTTCATCTGCCTGAATTCGTCGACGAAGCTATCGAATTTTTCCGCTAAGAAATCTTGGCTTTTTTCGATTTCAACCACAGTTTCTTTCAACTTTTCTTGCGTCGCGATATTGACGAATTTGAGCTCCCTCATTTCATTCTGGGTCGCGAAGTTACACTTCTTAAGGCCACGCATTTCGTTTAGCATCTTCTTCATCTCGATGACGATACGGTCCTCGGCAACTTTGTTCCCCGCATCCGAAAGTACATTGCTTGGCAATCGCTTGTGCAATAGTAGTCGGCGTTTTGTATTTTTTTCACTGCATTCCCCCGGATGTTCTTGCACGGTGGAGCAATTTTGCAGACAAACTTTCTAATTTTCTCCTTTTCAATGTTTCATTACAATTATGACAAATGAAGAGTGAATTCCAAAATCAAAATAGGAGCAACATTTTACACACACACACACACACACCTTCAAAATGAGGGGTGTTCAGTTTTTTTTAAATGCAAAATTGAAAGAAATACGTCAAGTTGATATTGACCAAATTTTGACCGTATCACCCTCTACGACGCTTTATGAGCAAGTTATGATTTTTAAAATGATTAAAATGATTAAAATGACAGGGTGTGTCGAAAAAATAGTTTTCTTTTGTGGATGAATTCTTACAATAAAAATGTCTCCGTAGCATTTGTTTGAACTAAGAATTCGCACATTTTTATCAAAGAGCTCAAATTTGTATCTAAAGGCAGGCAGCATTTGAGCATCGTAACGCACTCATACAATAACCAAATGGTAAAGATTCGACTTTTGCACGAGAAATGGAGATGTTCTTTTTCTCACGGTCTTAAAATGTGTGAGTTAGTATTTAAAATTAACAAACTTTTAAAAAAATTTTCTCTAGTTTAACAAAAAACCTATTTCCCATAATTTAACAATCAAATATTTGATACTCGAAATTGGAAAATTCCGTCATAAAATAATTGGTTTTTGGTTTGCACCAATCCGAGATATGACAGTTTAAATAGTACAAGTTTTTGCTAAAAAATCTCATATAACTATCGAACGCCTTCAGATAAAAATTTGCGCTTAAAGATAAAAATATGCGAAATTTTATTTCAAACAAATGCTTAGAAGGCACTTTTATTGTATAAATTCATTCACAAAAGTAAGAGACAAAATACTATTTGTTTCGACACATCCTAACATTTTGATACTCAAAAACCATAACTCGCTTACGAAACGTCATATATCTACATGTGGTGCCTTCGGTAAAGTTGTCTCAAAAGTCTTTGGCTACAATTTTGTAGAATACAGTTTGGTTCTATCTGTTTACTGGAAAAAGTTTTTATGTGTAAATCATGTGAAAAGATTATTAAAGCGCCTGGTTTAATGAAGCCGGTTGAAATGTTTCAAATGCAGCATAAAAGCCAAAATTATACATAATACTTTCGTCTCATTCTAGGTTTATAAATTCTTGTTTTCATTTTTAAGTTCGAAAATTCAACTAACAACAACACTTTTCTGAGATATCAGTATACTTGGAATGTGCTGTGTGGCAGCGGCATAAATAATACTGCCACTGGGATACTGGGCCATGTCGTACGAGGCGACTCATCCAGTACTTCTCGGATACGTTGACCTCAAATTTCAGTCTATTTGGAAACCAATACAATATTATCTGGGAGGGGGAAAAAGTATGTCAAGGTCGATTAAAGCATGCAGAATTCAGAATCGTTTTAGGTTCGAAGTGTTGGAAGCAAGTCTAATGAATCTGAATCGGTTTTCGTAAACAATAAAAATTTCATAATAACAACTAAGTATTCTGAAATATCAGTAAATTTGGAATGTAAATATAAAAAGTGTTCGTTAATCTTCCAAGGAATTTTCAGAGGAATTCATATATCTTTGTTCATTCTCCAAATTTTTCCTCAATGAATTATAAGCTTAGTTGCCGCAAAAATTAAACTTATTACAACATCCGTCATGCGTTTGCATTTTTTCCGGAACCAATTCTGCTTAGCATTCAGCAACTGAGCCAAGAGCAACCGAGCAACGGACGGACATTCAAATTGAGAATGGTAGGAATTTTCTAATTTGGCACGCCGCTTCTTGGCAGCAATATGTATACATAACATGGATAGATATCCGTGCCTTTTTTTAGGATTCCGGGCACAAAACCGCCAAAAGCGGATCCCGGACTGATATCAAGACTATATAGTATAGAGTGTCGCCACTATGTCGTCGGACGAGGAAAGAACCTTTATCGCTCGTGAGAACAAGTGTAGGAAAATTGGAAAAGATTTGTGACCGACTTTTATTTTTTGCTTCCTGCTTTGGTTCTTTCTTTCCTAATATTCTGGAGGACCTTTTTTGGGCTCCAAAGAAATTAAGCTTACCCTGAACAATTGTTGGCTAGCGGAACACAACATGAAGGGAGATGCCATTAGAATTGTCCGGGTTCGTTTTGAACCTTTGTTCTGAATCGGATCCGTCCGCCCCCGCATTAGAGCATCGGTCAAAGAATGGTTGTCCTGCGGGCTGAAAGCGATTAAGTGGAAAGTTGACTTTTTCGACAATTGAATCATTCCGGACCGACTTTGGTGCCATCGGTTGCCCGGGCAATGGCAGCCAGAAAAGTTGCCTAGACATGCTAGAAAGGCATTTCATTTCCATATTTGATTACCTGGAGGAGATATCCGAAAACAAATCTCCAAATGGCTTTGGAATTGGTCTGAAAGTCGATAAATTTCTTTAGAAAAAAAAATCGCTGAGATAGGAATAAACGTATACAACGTAAAACAAATAAATCAAGCAAAGTCAAATCTAATAATTCAATCTTTTTTTTTTTGTTGTTCCGATTATTGTTGTTTTAACATCTCTATGCCATTCGCGACTTATATCAACGATGAAGTTGGCGGACAAGTCATTGAAAAACTTATCCAGTACAACTGTTATCGATGTTTACTCTTGGGCTCGAACTCACGAACATCGGCTCAGAAAGCAACTGACTTGCCAACTGAGCTATATCACAAACCCCCAATAATTCGATCGTTAGTTTCATCCAGAATATTGACGCTTCATTTAAAAAAAAAAAAACAAATTAAAATATTAGAATGAAAAAGCAATCAATCGTCTTTCAAATAACCATCAATCCCGAAACGATTCGAATCATGACAAAATTCAATTCCTGTCAACCGTGCCAAAAATCTCCGTAAGAGATTGTGCCAATTCATTCCAACATTTTTTTTACCACCAACTAAACGAAATTCGCACCTACAACATTGTAGATGGGTAGCCTAGGTGTTGTCGAACGAAATAAAACCAGAAAAGTATTTACCGAGAGTGTAATCCAATTAACAACCGAATCAGATTTTCTGCCCCCACACTTTACTTAGCAGCAGTTTTACTTTATTTGCAGCATTATTGCTCTTCCTACAAGCTAGCTGTCATTCGGGCGAATAAACCAGCTATTTGGTTGATGGGTATTACGCTAATTAGGCTTTTTTGACAAGTTCTGTTCCGTAATCCCAGGTTTTGGTTGATATTGCAATGGTTGGTTAATCCTATTTGGGATAACATAGTTGAGGAAAAAGGATTTCACTCGTATTGCTGTTTGTTGTTTGGGAACATATTTTTTTTGTCCACACATAGGCTGATAATGTTAGTTCAAAATGACTTCATTTAATGTTCTTTTAAAATTTTTCGAATTGATTACATCAAATAAACTTCATAAAATAGTGAAAAAATTGTTCTTCCCAAGAAGCCTCTGCAGGCATTCCTAAAACTAGCAGAATAAATGCTATCAGACATTACTTCCACATAATTGGATACAAGGCTATTGAACCGAATATAATTTTCAAATACCAAGAAGGGGCTTCAGTTTTACAAAGAGGCAATCCTTCTTGGAAGTTTTATTGGACAAAATAATCAGAACAATTATATAGGTATTCACGTACGAGGAAAAGTTCACGAATCGAATTTAAAAAAAGACTTGTCGAACTTGGTGATAGAAAATGTACTCCATGAGAATTTGAAATGAATATTTGTTTTTCACAGGTTACAATGTTTAATGTTTTCTAATAATTGATTCAGTTGCCCATATATGATGGCTCCCATACCATATTTGGCTCCATTTGTTAGATAAGTTCTTGGTTTATGCAAAACAATTGTACGGGAGCTCCCGTCTTCCTAAATTTCAGCCCCAATTGAAGGAAAATGAAGTTTCAAATAAGCATATAAACATTTCTCGTATCCAAATGCTATCCCATGCCGAATTTGTTCAAATTTTCTCGACTAGTTTTCGAGTAATGCGAAAAAATTTAAAGGAGTTCTCCTCTCCTATCATACCACTGGAAGGAGGCAGTAGTATCAAATATTCCTAGAAATATTCCTCTTATTCAAATATCCAAATTAAGATCCATTTAGTGGATAAGTTCTCGAGTGATGTGAAAAATTGAATGGGAACCCTCTTTAAATTTTCATTAATTTCTTGTTATGTTGACTCCACCACAGTCATCACGAACATAACCCTCAAGGACTCTAGGAAGACACAAAAACTGGCGTTTTTTGAGTTTGTTTTCACTGAATCAAGTTTATCATAGTTTCGAAAAATTTTCTCCAGTTTACTTGTTCAGTACAATAGTTAATTCGTCAATTGCTGTTTGTTTTTTTTAGCTGAACAGCAGACTGATCTGGGACTGGTGAGTGTAGTCTTATTGAAGATGTTTGGTCAATTTTGAAAATTATTTGGACATGTTCTTAGGCATCGACAGATGAAAAATAATTATTTAAATTTTCAGTGTCCATTCCCAGGAATTCCATGTTAAAAATTTCCGACAATTTCCGGAAAAGTATTCAAAGTATTGGAAAAGAATTGAAAGTATTCATATCATTTATATATCAAGCGCTGAATTTATTTAATTTTTCTTCAAACTTTTAATATTCATTCCTTATGAGTTTCAATTTGTTTGTAAGGTGAAATGAACTGCTGTTTCTATAAAACATGGTTGGTAATTTTCTGATGAGGTTTTTTGGCAACGCTGCTTGGAAAAGGTGCTCTTAACTCTAGCTGGGAAGAAATTGTATTTTTTTCACTGCAAAAACCTCTTTAAAAGTGAAAAGTTGTAGTATTGTGAAATATAATGATAATTTCGCCGCGAAAGTGATGAAAAGTTCGGGTTCTAGCTTGTTCGATGTGATAAAAATTGTGATTGGAAGCCTACGGCAGCAAATTTTCACAGTTTCACTTTCGATATGTTCCTTTGACATGCACAAAAAGTGTTCCCAAATCCGTAAAATATCTATCATGTTTCTTTGAGCATTGAGTAATTTCATCAAAAATAAATACCCCTCGGTGTGGCGTTACGCGAAAAGAGAAAACGAAACGTAACGCCTTGAGATTCGAACGTCAATCGCGACCCATCCCGAAGAATATGTAGCAAAACAAACGGAAAAAAATTTGCTACTCCAGAGGACCTACCGGCGAGCGGAGAAAGACTATTTCTAAATCTTTAAGGAGTATCAAAGCTAAGTATTTGTATAGAAAATTTTCTCATGAGAACAAAACAAAAGATTGATACTAAAATCTTAAATATCAGTGTTATAATTTCCATGCTTAAGCTACATATAGGATTTCCAACTAGAACATCTAGTGGTTGAAGAAAAGATGTCTGCTGTGTATGAAAAAGCTATGTGTTGTAATGAATCATTATTAGTTTTCAATGGTGCAATTATTTATGTTCAAAAACTAGTGAAGGATGCATCAATTTAATTTTGCTTTGTGCAGCTCTGATATGTTTTAGTAGTAAATTTGAAAACGCGATAGCCCTTGGCTTTTGTGTGTGTGTGTGTGTGTGTGTGTGTGTGTGTGTGTGTGTGTGTGTGTGTGTGTGTGTGTGTGTGTGTGTGTGTGTGTGTGTGTTTGCGTGCGTGCGTGCGTTTGCGTGTGTGTTTGTTTGTATGTTGGAGGAGGGGTGTTTATTATTATTAAGTTTTACTAGTGAAGGTGTGTTGTTGATTCGATTCAGTGTGAAAAGTTCAGTAAGCTTACCTTTTTTTCTGCATACTCAGAGATACAATCAAAATTGATGAGTTAGGTAATTATAATCGTTCCGTGGCCGGCTATGACGGTTTATATATATATATATTTTTTTTTTTTTTTTTTAATTTGTTCTTGAATCGTGTTGTGTGCTTAAAGTTAATCTAGCAGTTCATAATATGAGTTTTTATCAATGGAAGTTTTAGTTTTTGTTGTTACGTTCAGAGCAGAGACAGAAAAATATTACGGTGACTCAAAAATAAGGGAAAGCTTCTGCTACACTACGATAATTTCCTAAAAGAGATTCTTACGGTCACAACTACAAAAATACCTTTTCATTCTTTCAAATACTAATTCTAATAATCGTAATAAATAAATATTTATAGTTGGTAGTCTGATGTTGGGCTTTGTGATCTTCGATTCCCAATAGATGTCTCGGCATCAAAACTAGGGTCCAGTTCTCAATATTTCTGCAGTTAGGAAACTAATTTATTAAATACCTTATTATCGCTAGATTGTGTTTATCGTTAATATATCGTTCAAAGTGTCATTATTTTTTTTCCTTAAAAGACTTGGTTGCCATGTTTCTATCTAGCCCGGTTAAAAGACTCAAGAAGAAAAATAAACAAGAATAAATGTATTGTTTGTATTTAGAGTGGTCAGATATTTGATTGCTACCCACATGAGCGAAATTATCATAGGATAAAATGAATTCAAGAATTTTTTTCACTACTGTTCCAAAGAATATTAGTCATTGGACATTCAAAGCATCACATTTTTCATTGTGAATCCTTGAAATTCAACATGATAGTTATTGATACGACATGCATACGCGTTCAGGTTTTTTTTTCTTAAATACACTTTTATTATACTTAAATTGTAACGTTTAGTTAATTATTTTTTCTTTAGGAAAATAGGAGAACAGGATGCTTAAAATCAGATCACACTGGTCAAAAGTGTCTCCAGATCACATCCTTTTACCCACTCCCCACAGTAAAATTATTTGCTAGGATGCAGAGGTGACCTCGGTCCTAAAGCACGAATTATTTCTTTCATCCCTTTCTCTCTTTTCCAATCTATCTATTGACTACTAGGACGTGGCCGGCGCCGTTATTGATGATTAAAGAGAGAGCATCAGTTTTGGGCATTGTGAATGTGCTGTCAGTCCCAGACACCATTCATTTGACCTTTGAACAAAATTGGTGGCCTCGGTCAATCACGGAGTAGCAACCATTGGCGATGTGGAATTCGTTCTACTGAGCCACGCCTGCGATCATGGGATTCGAAATGCATTTTGTTCAATTTCATTGTTATACCAATAAAGAGTTTCTATAAAGTATACTGAAAAAGTTCAACGGCATTGGTCAATATTATATTAATACTCAAAAATTAAATAAAGCATTTCGGGTTCAATGTTTAAAGGTGGATGTGAGTAGTCAATCAAGCTAAGCTAAGCTAACATGGTTGGTAATTTTCTGATGAATACCAAATCCATTATGAAGAAACACTGAACATCTTTAAAATAAATGTGCTGATAATATTAAAAATTTAGTGAGACTTCGTAACATCTTCACTAAGTTTGATAATATATTTATTCAGTTATTTCTCAACCACTTTGAAACGTCCTTATCACACTAAACGAAGTTTGCAGAGCTTGTTACTTTCTGACACATTCAACTGAAATGTTTTCTCTTAGGGCTTCTAAGAAATTCGTGGAAACTTTAGTTATGCATCATTACATTTTTTAATGAACGGTCTTTGAAAGCCCAATTGGATAATATCCCTCATCAGTTCTAGGGTGTCAAAATAACACATCTGATTGAAAATAGCTTTATCTTTCATGTTTTTTCAATTGATTTTTTTTAATTTGAATTTTGAAAACCTTGAGAAAGTTTTCAACGAGTTGAATATTGCTAGAAAAAAAAATAGTGTAAGAAAAATCAAAAAAACATAAGATGAAAATGATTACCTACATGATCAAACAATATAGTAATATTGTTATAGAATATTGGGCTTGTGATATAGCTCAGTTGGCAAGTCTGTTGTCTCCTGAGCCGATGTCCACGAGTTCAAGCCCAAAAGTAAATATCGAACACAGTTGTACCGGATATATTTTTCAATAACGATCCGCCAACTGCAACGTTGATAAAGTCGCGAATGCCATCAAGATGGTAAAACGACTATAATCGAAACAAAAAAAAGTTATAGAATATAGAAAGACGAAAAAAGGATGAGGCACTTAAAAACTAGATGGAACAAGCTAAAGTCAGATAGAACCATGTTGAACAAGATTATACAAGAAATAAAACAAGACAGATGAGATGAAAATGGATTTGAAGAGGCTTTCCAGATTCTTTCGAAAATAAAAGTGGAACGCAGCCGAAAAAGTGAGACATTTTAGAAACTTTTAAAAACCGATCTTAATTCTGGAGGAAAAAGATGCATTCGCACTGTAGCTTTAATTTTAAATTACCTTAACTTTTTTTCTATGATTTAAAATTCGTTTCAATTTTTCTATTTACGGAAGATCAACTATACTTTTATCTCACGGAATTTGAAGCTTCTATATTTGTGTCAGATTTTTACCAATCAAATCGAACTATCACAGAAATTACGCAAAGCTTATTCTTGAAAGTTTTCAGGATGATCTATGAAAAATGAAACTATCATTTGCTCAGTTTTTGAAAAGTATCGATAAAAGAAAAGGTTTGCTACTTCCCATATTATAAGCTTGAATAAAAAAAAGGATTCTTTTTTAATTTAGGACGAATGATTCCATATAAAATTATATTTTTTAACTTACAGCTGAATTTCTGTTGAAACTTATGTTTTCCTTCCGGCGACCTAAACAGCAGCAACCGATTTCTGCTGCGAGCAGAACCAAAACATTGTTTGTTTTGGTTCCTCTTGTTATGATTCCAATTCGCAATCGAGAACAATAGATCAATGATTGCTGATGACAGGTGATGATGATAAACGCGGTATAAATGTTTACATCATCACACGATCAAGCGAGACAACTCAAATTGGGTTTGTGGTATCACAACAGTGTACACAGATATTCTGGGTAACAATATCAAAGTACTCATTGAGAAATGAGAACTTTCCCGGTAAGGGAATATAAGAAGTGGAAAGTGACAATTAGCTGTCGCTACAATTTCAATATTTTTTTTAAATGTGAGATTTAAATTTAAAAACTCAAATGAATTTATTATTCTTCTTTTCTTTCCGTATTACTTTTGACAGTAATTTATTGTTCCCATAAACCGTCCAAAATTCGATATAAATCACATTTCTAAACTCTAGTCTTAAACATTGCACAATGGGGAAAATCGTGTATAAACTGCGAAAGATTTCTATATCTTCCCTCCTATCATACCAAATCTATGAAAATATTCTTTCCTATAGTGAAAATCGATTAGACATAGTTTGAGACGCCACCCCACGAGCTTAGGAATTTCCCCTTATCTACAATCCAGGAAAAAATAAATTTGGGCTAGAAAATTATGAAAAAAATGACCTATCCTTTGTGATTTTTCCAAAAAATTAAATGAAGGCTGTTTAAGCCACCGCACGCTTCCGAAAATAGAAAAAATGAATTGGGCTGATTTTACCTTCAATTTCCCTACATTTTAAAATTAATTAAGAATAAAAACATGTTTAGACTGTAAAATAGCTAACCTAATAAGACCTATCTAGTGTATTTTTCCTGGAAATCGAATGAAGGCTATTTGAGCCACCGAAAGCATCGGTAATTGGAGCTATGGCCGCTTTACCCTCAATTTCCCTACATTTTGGGTCAAATGAGACTTTTCTTGAGTGTTTTTTTTTCGAAGAATGAAACCTCAATTCCCGTACAGTTTTTCAAATATTTCAGAAAAAAATATATTCGGAATTTTAAGTTTTATACCAAATGAGACTTATCCAATGTAATTTTTTCTGAGGTATTAGGTGAAGGCTCTTTGAGCCACCGCACGCTTCAGAAAAGCGAGTTATGGTTGATTATACCCTTGATTCCCCCAAATTGTTCAATCACTTATTAGATTTAGACGTCTTATTCGTCAAATTATCTCATATCATTTTGTATAAGCTTTGAAAAAATGCTGGGAATTTTTATCAAGAGTTGATCAAAATCACAAATTTAAATGTTTTAAAATTGAAACTGAAATAAAAAAGGCTGATTTTCAATACTATCAGTGTCATCAAAGAGAAACATGGAAAAAGTTTTATTTTAAAGAAAGTGGGACATTTTGAGAAAAAGCAGGAAGGTAGGATCTTAAAAAAAAGAGGGACATGTTCCGCTTTTGTGGGACCCCCAATATAACTGGATTAAAAAAAAATAGAAAAACACTATTTATTTATTTATTTATTTATTTACTAGCTGACCCGGTGTGCTTTGCTACACTTTCCAAAATTTATTGAAATTTGTGGTTCCTAGTTATTCAATTTTTAATTTTTTTGCTCAAAATTTTAAATTCATTTAAAAAATTATTTAAATGTTTCATCGAAATAAAATTGCAAATTTTGTATTTTAAAAACTTAATAATATTTTTTTTAAATCCGTGTTTTAATCCTTTTGATGACTCTGGATCTCTTTGCTTTATTAGTTTATAACTTATGCCAAAATATTTTGTTTATATATGGATCTTCGCTGTCCCTTTTTTAATATGGAGTGGGTCTCAAGCTTTCATAGAACATTTTATGAATCAAAATATCGTCAAGGGACATTTATTTCACCCATTCGTTCTCGAATTAAATTGTGAGAGTGACCCTTTTACCCAATCCTATATCCCTAATGGAAAAAGGGGGGTCTCATAACATCAGAAAAATAATTCTTGTATACAAATACGATCCCATATCATATATGGCTTCCTTCGCTATAAATTCTCGAGCTATTCAAAAAGTGGATGACCCTCTCTCCATTTTATATATGTATATAAGATATGTATATGTATATGTATGTATATAAGATAAGGGGGCCTAAAACCATCGAAGAAACATACACAAATATGCTCCCATGTATATTTGGTTCTATTTCTCGATTAATTATCGAAATATTGAAAAAAAAGTATGAGTGACCCTCTCCCCACTTTTTATCGTTCCACTTAGGAGGAGTGTCAAACCACCGGAAAAACATTTCTTGTGCTTGGATACCTTCTTATGCCAAATTTGGTTTCGTTTGCTTTATTAGTTGTCAAGTTATGCTATTAAATTAATATCAGAGCCCCTCTTCCAACCTATCTTCTACCTGGAAGGTGGGGATCAAGATCAAACATTTCGTGTATTTAAATACACTCCCATGCTAAATTCTATTCCGTTTGCTCGATTGTATGATTGTTCCCAAGTCATATTTGGTTCCATTTGTTAGATAAGTTAGATGCAAAACAATCGTATGTGTACTCCCGTCTTCCCTAACTGTATCCCCAATTTAAGGAGAAAGAAGTCTCAAAAAAGGAAATAACCATTTTTCGTATCCAAATGCTTTCCCATGCCAAATTTGTTTTCATTTGCTCGATTAATTCTCAAGCTATGTGAATAAATTTAAAGGATCCTCCCCCCCTCTATTTCCAATCACCCCACTGGAAGGAAGCAGTAGTACCGAATATTCATAGAAACATTCCTTCTGTTCAAATTCCCTCCCAAGCCAAATTTCGTTCCATTTGCTGGGTAAGTTCCCGTGTGATGATACAAATTGTATGGGAGCACCCTCCACTCTTAAGATTTTCCGACTGTAAGAACGAAGAGTTCTCAAACTACTATACACACATTTCTCGTAATCAAATACCTTCCCACGCCAAATTTGGTTCAATTAACTTGATTAGTATTCCAGTTATACTGAAAATTGTCAAGGAGCTTCCCCCCCACTTTTTTTTCCTCAATGGAAAGAAGAAGGGGTACCAAATATTCATAGAACTATTTATCGTACCCTAACACCCTTCCAAGCCAAATTTGGTTTCATTTGCTCAAATAGTTTTCAAGTTATCCAATAGAAAAGGTATGAAAGCCCCCCCCCCCCCTTCTTCCTGTAACTGGAAGGAGGGAGGGGTCTGAACTAATTATAGAACCATTTCTCGTATTCCACTACCCTCCCATGCTAAATTTGGTTCCATTAGCTTGATCAGTTCTCCAGTTCTGTAAAAAATTGTAAGGTAGGCCCCCTCCCACCTTTCTATCTCCTCACTCGAAGGAGGGAGGGGTACCAAATATTTTTAGAAATATTCCTCGTACCCAAGTTTCCACACATGCCGAGTTTGGTTTGATTTGCTTGATCAATTCTCGAGTTATGACGACTTATTACTATTCAATGAAAGACCCCCTCCCCCCTTCCAGGAATAGGGAGGGGTCCCAAACTATTATAGGAACCTTCCCCGGCCTTCAATACCCCCATCTGCCAAGTTTCACGCAAATCGGTTCAGTAGTTTTCGAGTCTATAGGGAGCAGACAGACAGACAGACAGACAGACAGACAGACAGACAGACAGAAAGACAGACAGACAGACAGACAGACAGACAGACAGACAGACAGACAGACAGACAGACAGACAGACAGACAGACAGAAATTCATTTTTATATATATAGATTATTTCACCTTCGACTATGTCGCACAGATGTGTACTTATTAACTAATCCTTAATCTAAAAGAACACTTGCTGAAATTAAAGTCAAAAAGGTAGTAAACATTATTAAAATGGCGACATGAATTGAATGGTTATTAAGGCCATATTGTGTACGATGAGTTGGGAGTCTTAGGAAATAGTAAAGGCGTAATGTTCTAGACGGCGCACTGATCTATAGTTTCTCGAGCAACTCCCTGCTATCTATGTTGCTCATCAGAAGATCATAAATGAACAAACGTTGTAGAAGAATTCTCCTTTTAGCGAGTGTCGGCAGTCCAATGAGCCTGCACTGCTGCTCGTATGGTGGTAAGTTGACAGGATCGTTCCAACGTAGCGTTCGAAGTGCATAACGTAAAAAGCTTTTCTGGACTCGCTCGATACGGTTAGCATGGACGTCATGGTAGGGGGCCCAGACTTGAACACAGTATTCTAACACGGTCCGGACAAGAGAATTGAACAGCGTTTTCAAACAGTAGATATTCGTAAAATCTTTCGTATTACGACGTATCAATCCTAGAGTAGCGAACGCCTTTGCTGTGATCGCTCCAATGTGCGTTGTGAACTTCAGCTTACAGTCAAAAAACGACTCCAAAATCCTTTATCTCGCTCTTTCGTTGAAGCGTAGTTTGATCCATTCTAAGATTGTCGAATAAGATTGGATTTCGTGCTCTAGTAAATGACACAGTACTGCATTTCCCTGCATTTGCTTGCATTTCGTTTGTGTTGCACCATTTCAACAAAGTGTCGATATCTTATTGAAGAACATAACAGTCTAACGGACATGTTATCGTTCTGAATATTTTCAGGTCGTCAGCGTATAGCAGTTTCGATGAGTGTATTAGAGAGCATAAGTCGTTCATAAAGAGAACGAACAATAAGAGCCAAGATGACTTCCTTGTTGCACACCTGAGGATATCAGAAAAGTTTCGGAAGTAACACAACGGTGCATATTTTAACGTAAGCTGTTCTATTCACTAAGTATGATCTTATCCATTTTGTGAGCCAAGTAGGAAGACCCATCTTCTTCAATTTTTCTACTAACAGTTCATGTGGAACTCTATCGAACGCTTTTGTGAAATCGATGTAGACAGCATCAACCTGTTGTCGTTTCTCTATTTTATTTATCAACGTTGAAGCATAACACATAAGGTTACTCAAAATTGATCGTTTTTTTACAAACCGTGCTGATCAGGTGATAAAACATGTTGAACACTTTGATAAATTCTCTCGTGCATCAAACTTTCCATTAATTTCGGAATACAACTCAGTATAGATATACCTCTGAAGTTCTCGACATTTGGAAAGTTTCCTGATTTGTGCATCGGTGTGACGCAAGCTGATTTCCATATAGACGGAAATGTACCTTCATTGATGATGGGCAAGGCAAGTGAAATTGCACAGTTCTTCAACAGCGAAGGCGGAATATCGTCTGGATCTGCTCTTTTGAATGAATCGATGGAACGTAATTTCATGTAGACCTCATTTTCCGAGAAATTCATCATTGGCATGAATATTTCATAACCAGACAAACTGTTCAAATATTCATGGTCTATGGGAGGTGAACAAGTTCCCATAGCTTTTTCAAAAAAAAATTAGCAAACAAGTTCGCAGATTCTCGGGGAGACTTTGCAAAATTTCCATCTAGTTGAACCTGTTTGGGAACCCCGTTCAATTTCTTACGATCTTTCATAAATTTCCAGAAATTTTTTGGATCACTTTTTACCTGTTCTTCAACTCTGCTGATGTAACTCCTGAAGCACTGGCTATTTACGGCGTTGTACTCAGCTTATAAGTCGCGAAGAATTTCTTTTCTGGTGTCATCTTTATGCTTCAGAAAACCTTTTCGGGCTCTACGAACACGGTTCCTCAAATTACGCAGCGCAGGATTCCACCATGGTTGTCGATTGTTGTTCGTTCTGTTTTGTCTCTTTAATGGAACGTGGGTTTCAATTAGATTAGAAAGTTCAGAATAAAATGAGGAAACTGACCCTCGAAACTCTCAGTAGCTATACGGTCGTTCCAATCGATGTTCGAGATGGCAGTGTTCATAGCGTCTAAGTCACAACGATTATAGTCGAATTCACGATGATTAACGTCAGAGAGAAGCTCAACTTCCGTGACGAGTTGAACGACGAGCGGTCTGTGGTGACGATCGGTTGGAAGGAGCGGTAACGGTGGATCCAGAGTCTCGGCCGAATCATCGTTGTTGATGAAAACAAGATCGAGCAGTCTAGAATTTTCATTTGCTAGATGGTTTATTTGTCGCATACCAAAAGACAACATAGCTTCTATTAGGACTTGCTCCTGCTCGGATGATGCGTTCAAAGGTAGAAAACTGTTCGTATCTTCATCGAACTCCTAACGGGTATAAAAAAAACACCATTTTCACGATTTTTTTCTAGAGCTATCGTTCAAACAAATGTATTCGAATTTTTTGCATTATATAATTATATAAAGCATTGTTAAAAGAACATTTAGTAATTTTTTCGTAGAAAAATATTGAAAAATGAGCCGGTGACGGAGCACTTTCGAGGATGCCTTTTAGAAAACAGGATTTGCGGTGGACACTGTATCTCAGCACAGAATCATCTGAGGTCAAAAAATCAGCGCAAAATATTTTTAATAGATGTTTTTCTGGACCCCAACGTTTCTATTTAACTTAAAAAAAAAAATTTATGAAATTTTTGTGGCTGTTTCAAGTAAAAACTACGATTTTTCACGAAAAAATCCGCCATTTTTCACCTGTAAAATCTCCCCAAAGTAAAAAAAAACAAAAAAGAAAAACGTTGGGGTCTGGTATTTTATTTGTAGAAAATATGTTCCAAATTTGAAAAAAAACGGATAAGTAGTTTTCAAATGACGATGTCCACGGACTTTAAAAATGTGCTTTCGAGAAAAACGCGTTTGAAGTTTCTGCTCTTGCTTTCTTGCAGTATTAGTTAGGAGGAGATAAAGGCCTATAATTTCTACAGTTTTGCTCCAATTGACTTGAAAATTTGACACAACATTCTTGAAATGTTTTACAATAAGAAAATAAAAAAATAAAAAAATCGATTTTTTTAAAGTGTTAGACCCTACACTCCCCACCCCCCTTAAGCGTTCAAAAGTTTCGGTTTTCACCCTCTCTAAAACCACCAAAGGGGAGACCAAAGGAAATCTGAAAAATCTAAATTCTAGTTTTGATGCTTAATCACGGTGTCTCGATGATTGAATTATTTTATTAATCGAAAATAAGCATCCCTAATTTTTGCACCATTCGAAAGCAGGGACTTCCCACTTTCATTTGAGCCCAAATTTTAGATAAACCATCGGGGGTTCTAGGGCATTTCATTGTTCTGCATATTTTCTATACCTTTTTAATGGTTTATTCAAAAGCAAATTCATACTGTTCACTGTTAACACTGGTCTTATCTTGAGCGTTGAAAGGCGATGAAATAAATGGAAAGGCGGATGAAATAAATGGAAAGAAATTGAAATTTTATATTAAATGTTAGATAAAACATTATGCAGAATACCCGTTTCAACGGGTAGTAAAAAAGGTAAAAATTTGGCTTTGGACCTTTGACCGAATACTACTAACTGAGACGACTCTTAATCAAAACATTATCGAAGCTTCAGCATTAATTCAACTTAACTCCCACACAGATTATAATGTGTCATGATTTATTAAGTAATCAAGTATCGAGAAAAGGTTTCTTAATTAGCCAAAGGTATGTTGAATATGGTACTCACCCACGTATCCAGCGAGCAGCCCCAACAAGGGTACGACCAAGCAGCACCGGTAGATCATTTTCGGTGTTGTTGTTTTTCCTCCGGGTATTTCAGCAACAGGCGACTTAAATTGTTGATTTGTTATCCAGCGAACCCAAATCCCTTTGCCCCAAACTCCGAACTTGGGGGTGTAGTGTTGTGGTTATTTTTCCCTTTTTCTGGGGCTTAGTTAAAGCTATGGAAATTATTTTCCCCTTCTATGCTTTATCCGAACGATTCCATATGTTGATACAAACTAAGTATATCACTGGGCACTGTTTTCCTTTCTCTGCGGGATCAGTCCATGGTCATAATATGGAGAGCTTATAGGGTTGAAATTGATTGCTCTCTTGGCAGGTAAACTTGTTAAACCAGGACCTATCTAACTATGCAATTGAGCCTATTTACACGAACGACCCGAACCCGGTACGCCCACAACAACAATCAGCTGAATGAATTTTCTTATCTATTTTCCACCGACGACGACTGACTTGACTATGGTTGTCTACCTTACCAACATAATTTAGATTCCTAGCACGGTATCGGTACAATTTTTCTGCTTCTATTTATGGCGAAGGAACTTGATTTTCGTTTTACTCCATTGGCGTTAGGAAAACCACCATGGCGGTCTAGACGGTTTGATTTTCTTTCCTTCTGTGTGAGTGAATATGCATTTGTTCCAAACGGTTAACACTTGATAGACAGGTTGAACCTGGACGGTTGAAGTTGGAGAACAAATGGAGAGTTTTTGGAGCTGTGACTTTCGTTCAAGTGACGGTTTCTGGAAAGAGAGGAAAATGTGAATCGATTAATATGTTAAAAGTTACTCGAGAAATGTTTTAAAAATTTCTAGAATTTCAAGTTCTTTTATTTTATATTGTTGTCTACAATAAACTCGATTTCTCGAAGTTGTAGTGGTTGCGATACTTTTGCTCACAAAAATCGAACATCTGATAACATACCGTCAACTGGGATTTCCCAGATTCGTAACCCAAGTAACAATTTTAACTTTCTATTAGCTTATAAAATTTCCTTAAGACTAGCCCTCCAAGCTTGCTTAAAACTTAATCAGATGTGGACTTTTGTAAACTTTTTGATTCGTGATGTTGTTCCCGAGTAATTAATCTCCCAAGCAATTGTTGATCCTTGAAGAGTGCATCGAAATGTTTTTATAAATAAACTGAAATAAAATTCTCTATTTTCATATCTCATGCATATTATCTTTATATAAAATATGAAAAATAAGGCGCCCGTTGAAAAAAATTCAAATTAAAACTTTTAGGCGTGAATTATCTATTTTTTTCAAAGAATTGATATTGGTACAAAAAATGGCATGGCAAATATTGAGATATTTAATGAATATAAATACTTTTCAGCTATCAAAGTTGTGAACTAAGCAAGATGGTATCATTTTGATATTTCGATTTCATTCGACCTTCAATATGACGTTTAGTCAGCCAGGAACTGATAGGTTGAAGCAAGTCCAAGAAAATGTTTCTCAGCTAATTGTTAGTTTTATACCAGTAGAGCAGTGATGCTACATTGAAATTGGTATTTTCAAGCCTGAAAAAGGCTGCTGCTGATTGATTGATTTGATTTCGTCTTCCTGTGGAAAAGACGGAATTGGCTTAGGAAGCGCAGATTTTAAAATTATTGCTGCTGATTGTTGGGATTTGGTCTTCCAGTGGAAAAAGTCGGAATTGGCTTAGGAAGTGCAGATTTTCAAGGCTGCTGATTGTTTGTTTTGATTTGGCCTTACGGTGGAATAAGGCGGAATTGGCTTAGGAAGCGCAGATTTTTGAGGCGGCTACTGCTGATTGTTTTGATTTGGCCTTCTCGTGAGAAAGGTGGATTGGCTTAGTAAGCGCAGATTTTAAAAGCTGCTGCTGATTATTGTTTTGATTTGTCCTTCCGGTGGAATAAGACGGATGAGCTTACGAAGCTCAGATTTTCAAGGCAGTTGCTGCTGATTGTTTTGCTTTGGCATTCCGGTGGAATAAGTCGGAATTGGCTTAGAAAGCGCAGAGTTTTAATACTACTGATGCTGATTACTTTTATTTGACCTTCCGGTGGAGAAAGACGCCATTGGCTTAGGAAGCGCAGATTTTTAAGACTACTGCTGCTGATTGTTTTGATTTGGCCTTCAGGTGAAACAAGTCAGAGTTGGCTTTGAAAGCGCAGATTTTTAACGCTTCTGCTACTGTTTTTTCGAGTTGGCCTTCCGGTGGAAAAGATGGTATTGGCTTAGGAAGCGCAAATTTTTAAGGCTGCTGCTGCTGATTGGTTATTTCGATTTGGCCTTCCGGTTGAAAAGACGGAATTGGCTAAGGAAGCGCAGAATTTCAAGACCTCTGCTGCTGAATGTTTAATATGATTTGGTTCTTCGGTGGAAAAAGACGGAAGCGCAGATTTTTATGGCTTCTGCTGATTGAATGTTTTGATTTTGTCTTCCGGTGGAAAAGATGGAATTGGCTTAGGAAGCGCAGATTTTTTAGGACTGCTGCTGCTGATTGTTTTGATTTGGCCTTCCGATGAAAAAAAAACCATATTGACTTAGGAAGCGCAGATTTTCAAGGCTGACGCAGATTGTTATGATTTGGAATTGGCTGAGGATGCGCAGATTTTTAAGGCTGCTACTGCTGATTGTTGGTTTTGTTTGGCTTTCCGGTTAAATAAGTCAGAATAGTCTGAGTAAGCACAGATTTACAAGGCTGCTGCTGCTGATTGTGTGTTTTGATTTGGCCTTCCGATGGAATCAGACGGAATTGGCTTTGAAAGCGTAGATTTTTTAAGTTGCTGCAGCTGACTGTATGTTTTGATTTCGCCTTCCGATGGAATAACACAAAATTGGCTTAAAAAGTGTAGATTTTTAAGGCTGCTGCAGTTGATTGTATGTTTCGATTTGGCCTTCCGGTGAAAAAAGACGGATTGGCTTTAGAAGCGCAGATTTTTATGGCTGCTGTTGCTGGTTGTTTGTTTTGATTTGGCCTTCCGGTGGAATAAGACGGAATTGGCCTATGATGCGCAGCTTTTTAAGGCTGTTGATGCAGCTGATTGTGTATGTTGATTTTGCCTTTCGCTGGAATAAGACGGAATTGATTTAGAAAGCGCAGATTTTTAAGCCTGCTGCAGCTGATTGTATGATTTGATTTGGCCTTCCTTTGGAAAAAGACGGATTGGCTTTAGAAGCGCAGATTTTTATGGCTGCTGCAGCTGATTGTTTGCTTTGATTTGGCCGTCCGGTGGAAAAAGACGGAATAAGTCGAAATTGGCTTAGGAAGCGAAAATTTTTAAGGCTGCTGCTGCTGATTGTTTGTTTTGGTTGAGCCTTCCGGCAGAAAAAAGAAAAGATTGGCTTAGGAAGCGTTGAGTTTTAAGACTACTGCTGCTGATTGTTTTGATTTGGTCTTCCGGTAGAAAAAGAAGGAATTGGCTTAGGAAGCGTAGAATTTCTAAGGCTTAGAATTGCCTTACGAAGCGAAAATTTTTATGGTGCTGCTGCTGATGGTTTTGATTTGGCCTTCCGGTGAAGGGTGGATTGGTTTACGAAGCGCAGATTTTAAAGGCTGCTGCGGCTGATCGTTTGTTTTGATTTGGCCTTTCGGTAGAATAAGCTGGAATTGGCTTTAGAAGCGCAGATTTTTAAGACTACTGCTGTTGATTGTTGGGATGTGGCCTTCCGGTGGAATAATACGGAATTGGATTAGGAAATGCAGATTTTTAAGGCTGCTGCTGATGATTGTTTTGAAAAAAAAAAAGTATTGGCTTTGGAAGCGCAGAGTTTTAAGGCTGCTGCTGCGGATTGTTTGTTGTTATTTGGTCTTCTGGAGGAAAAAGACGAATTTGGCTTAGGAAGCGCAGATTTTTATGGCTGCTGATTGTTTGTTTTGATTCGGCCGTTCAGTGGAAAATGACGGAATTGGCATAGGAGGCGTAGATTTTAAGGGCTGCTGCTGCTGCTGATTGTTTTGATTTGACCTTTCGGTGGAAAAATGACGGATTTGGCTTAGGAAGAGCAGATTTTTAAGGCTGCTGCTGCTGATTGTTTTGACTTGAGCTTTCAGTAAATAAAGACGGAATTGGCTTAGGAAGCGCAGATTTTAAGGCTACTTCTAATTGTTGGAATTTGGCCTCCAGGTCTTAAGGCTGCTGCTGAAGATTGTTGTGATTTGGTTTTCGGTGGAAAAAGATGGAATTGGCTTTGGAAGCACAGATTTTTTAGGCTGCTGCTGCTGATTGTTTGTTTTGATTAGGCCTTCCTGTAGGAAAAGACGAAATTTGCTTAGGAAGTGCAGATTTCAAAGGCTGTTGCTAATGATTGTTTTATTTATTTTTCTTCCGGCGGAAATAAACGGAATTGGCTTAGAAAGTGCAGATTTTGAAGGCTGCTGCTCTTTGTTGTGATATAGCCTTCCGGTGGAAAAAGAAGGTATTGGCTTAGTAAGCGCAGATTTGTAAGCCTGCTCCTTTTGGTTGTGATTTAGCCTTCCGGTGGAAAAAGACGGAATTAGCCTAGGAAGCGCAGATTTTCAAGGCTGCTGCTGCTGATTGTTTGTTTTGATTTGGCCTTCCGGTGGAAAAAGACGGAATTGGCTTAGGCAGCGCAGATTTTCATGGCTGCTGCTGCTGCTGTTGCTGATTGTGTGTTTTGATTTGGCCTTCCGATGGAATCAGACGGAATTGGTTTAGAAATTGTAGATTTTTAAGGTTGCGGCAGCTGATTGTTTGTTTTGATTTGGTCTTCCGGTGAAAAAGACGGATTGGCGGAAAAAGACGGAATTGGCCTACGAAGCGCATATTTTTAAGGCTGTTGAAGCTGCTGATTGTGTGTTTTGATTTGGCCTTTGGATGGAATAAGACAGAGTTGGTTGAGAAAGCGCAGATTTTTATGGCTGCTGCTGCTGAATGTTTGTTTTGATTTGACCGTCCGGTGGAAAAAGACGAACGTGCAGATTTCTAAGGCTGCTGTTGATTGTTGTGATTTGTCTTCCAGTGGGAAAAGACGGAATTGGCTTAGGAAACGTAAATTTATGAGGCGGCTGCTGCTGATTGTTTGTTTTGGTTTAGCCTTCCGGTGGAAAAAGACGGAATTGGATTGGGTAGCCCAGTTTTCAAGGATGCTGCTGCAGTTTTTTGGTTTGATTTGGCTTCCAAATGGATATATAAAACGTTAGAAGCGTGATGTGAGAGAGTGTGACTTGATCCGTGAGATATACATGACATGTGTGGGAACGTAAGACCTTAGACGTGAGATGTGAGACGAGATACGTGGTCAAATGAGATAAATCGTGAAATGTTAAACCTAGAAAAGATCAAACATGAAAAGTTAGACGTTACTAATAAGGCGTGAAATTCGCGAATTTAGACGGAAAATGTGAGACATAAGATATGATGGTGACATGGTATTGAAAATTATTTTATGAAAGTTTGAAGGTCCTATACGATTACGGTTTAAAGCTTGCTGATGATTCATTTACAGTTCACTACAAAAAGATTTTGAAATACTACTATCGAGTGTGAGAAAGAAAAGTAGAGGAAGATGGTACTAAAATGCTGCCCAGTCTGTAAAAATGCAGTCATCAATCTTACACATAAACTGAATTCAGCTTTCCAGCTTCGGGCTAAGAAGTAACAATCTGAGCTGAAATTATCAACTATGTAGCATGCTTTAAGCTGCTTGGGAAAAGCTCGTCAGGCTTCTAAGGGCATGTTTCAAAAACAGTTTTGCCTAATAAATGTATGGATTTTAAAATAAATGAAACACAAATAGTCGCTATTTTTTCGAGTGAAAAATCCAGTAAAACTATATCAGTAGGCAAGGCACCGTGAATGGCTAGCAAATAAGCTAACATTGACTAATAACAATCTTACCGAACGGTCGATGTGGAAGGACAAACACGCTAACGATGCCCCGGAATTCGAAGTCCGATCAACAACAACAACTGCGAGTGACATCGAAAGCGAGGAACAAACCAAAGAAAATCATCATCAAATCATTTGCCTCCACAGTGCCTTCATTAACCAGCAGCACCTCCTCTAGGAAGCCAATCAGGCCAACCATTCATCGAATACTCTTCACACGGCAATCCAACGACGACGGATTCAAATCATCATCGTAATATCGAAAGGACACACTCTGCTCGTTTCCGGGGTGTATCGGAACGTGTCGTCAAACTGACTGTTATTAACGGAAGTTGGGAACTGGTGGGCGGGGGTGGTCTAATGGGTGATCTGGGAGACGAATCATGAATTGTACTCCTAGTTAGCCGTATGTAGTTTACACATCGGTGTGAAATACGAGCACTTGAAGTGAGTGCCGATGATTATTATCGATTTTTGCGGGACCTCATTGTATGTGTATAGTCCGTATGAGGTGGGGGACGAAATGTGAAACTCGGGATGAAAATTCGAGACGCCCGGAGATTGGAATGGTAGAGTGAGCTGAAGATGGCTGGTAATTGCTTTTCGGAGGCGTGTGGATTTTGTCGTATGCAGAAATATTAAACGACTGAAAATGTCATCAATATTTGGATGGGAAGCGTCAATGGATGGATTGTATGACATTAATTTATTTCTATCCCAGTCGGATTTGTGGAATGACCTAAATTGTTCCTCTCAAAAAGATTTGGGAGTGAACAGCTTTCAATTAAAATTCAGTTTTGCAAATTGTCCGTATCTTGATTGCTTTTGAAGAGAAATGGATCTACATACATTGTATCGTACTGTATTGATTTGTACTGATTTGGATTAAAATAGATTTTTTACTGAAATATTGTTGGAAAACCTTTCAATGTTATATGCATGCTTCATGGAAATTGATGAAATGCTACTGGAATACCATTCATTACAAATATTTCCACTTGCATGAAAAAGGGGGACCGATCGCATACTACTATCTTTTCACCTGTAACTCGTCCCTTTTAAAATATTTGAAGTGTTTGAGAACCGTTTAATACGTTTTATGGAATTTCCATGACTTGAAATTTTATGTTGCAAGGACATATAAAGAAAAAAAGCTCTTTACTGGGTAAATAGCACGCCACTCCAATGGCCATGGTCAAATCAAACGACAGATTTGAGTTTCTGAGAAAATTTTACGTAATATAAGTAATATTCCTGGAACTCAAACCTACCGCTTTAATTTTCGTTGTTGAGATTTAAGGACCATAATTTTCTCCTTGTGCATTGGACGGTTCATTTGGATGACCTCCTTCAAAGGGACCCGTCTCCAAATTGGGTTCCATTGGAACTGGAAGTTCTTATAATAAGCTTCCGTACCAAATATCAGATTCTTAAACCACATGTTGAGTCTTTAGAAGACTTTTAAGATGTGCAACCATTGAAAAAAACGGAAACCATAAAGCACGACTTAAAATTTGCCTATGCAACTATTAGGCGCTGACAACCTGTTTTAATTTTTTTTTATATTTTTATTTCACTTATTTTGAACACCTGAACTTTTGGATCTTATTGACCAAACTTGTATGAATAAAATCGACAAAATATTGGACGAGTTCGTTTGAAATGACTTAAATACTGCATTACCACCAAAATCATTCAACCCGTTATTCATTTTGATGAATATTAGAAATTGTAGGATTTGTTTTCCACATAAAATTCGAAATGATTGAATAGCTTTTTCAGTCAATCGTCAAAAAATGCAATAAATTTAAACATTTATCAGTTTTTGGATAACTGTAGCCATTGAAGTTTATTAAAATATATTTTTCTCCTATTTTATGAATTTAACCCATAACGGTCATTTAAAAATGCTTGGAATGGAAGATTCAAAAAAATCAAACTTTTACATTTGGAATTGTTAATCCTTTTTTATAATCATCTTGAGCTTGCAATAAACACATTTCAGTTCAAATTTTTCAAGTCTAGAATTTATAGAGCTGAGAATTCTGAATTAGGAATCTGTTTTTAAATTTTATGTAGCTTTTAAACTCAAAGTATCATGACTGATGTTAAAAGTCAACTTCAAGCCACTGTTTGAGCGTTAATATGAATTAATAAATTTCTGGATTGGTTCATTTAGTTCCTTCTCCATAAAAGCGAAATCAAGATGAGGCAAAGACTAGGATCACATTGATAAATTTCCAAAAAAAACGACTCTTCCCAATTTTTATTACTGAAAACTAATTAATACTGTACTACCAAAAAAAAAAAAGAGCAATAATATTTTGTTCATTGACAGAACCTTTAGATATTAAATATTTAGTTTCAATTAAACTTGAAAGTATTATCTGTTATTCATTCTAAAAAGTCGTTTTTGAAAAAATATCAATATAACAGAAATAACAGTTAGAAAAAAAGTGAGCTTGGAGAAGTTTTTCAAAAAAATGTTTTTGATAACTACATGATTGTAAAAGTACTTCTCTCTTTCCAACAGCTTGAGAGCTTTTATCACTGCCTCATAGATAGCAACAGGAGTTTCCTTAACAAAACCTAGGAGCAAAGAAGGTATATGAAATCACAATTGCACCATTTACTGAAATTGATCTTGATTTATAATTTCCACACCACCACACACCCCCCTATTAACACAAACTTTTCCTTGAATATTTTAATATCGCAGACGTATAGACCTGTTGTCGGCAACCTTTTGAGACAGAAGAGCCAAAAATAGTTAATCCAAGAAATTTCCAACATAAAAAGAGCCACACTTTATTTATGCTCTTATTATAATAATCCATTCGCTAAGACCCATTTTTTTTATTATCCTTCCTTACATTAAATTCCAAAGATTTTCAATGTTCTAATAGCAAAAGATCGCGAATGAAAATATTTTGAAAATTCAGTGTAGGCAAGTTACGTTGAGTTTTTGGATATTTACTACTGTGACATGACAGAATGTAACATTTTGAAACTTGCAGCAATTCTTAATGAAAACCTATTCTCAGGTATAAATTAGCCGTTCGATGTGTTGAAAAATTTAAAATTTTCATGTCAATGCGTTTTAATAACATTGGGAAACACAAATGATACAGTACCATGGCCGTAGGAACGGGGGCGGGGTTTTGGGGGTTAAACCCCCCCCCCCATGAGTGTCCAAAACACTTCACACTCAAATTTGTAAATTCATTATCAAATTATAATAATAGCGCTAAGTTATACGGGCCAGGAAAATCCGGGCTGTTTTGTATCAAAACCTTGCAAAATCCGATTATTGGATTTCAAAATTGTCGACCAAAATCGAGGAATATCTGAGCAATTTTGGTCAAAACCTAGGAATTACATACTTATCAAAAATCACGAAAAAAAAATTTAAAAAAAACTTTCATGAATCTTTTTTTAAACTTGCTCTAAAAACTTTAAAACATTTTTTTTTTTAAATTGATTTAAGAATGAGAATGAGAATAAACTCGAGAAAAAAACGGGCTTTTTCAATGAAATCCGGGCAATCGGATCGAACCGGACTTTTCCCAAATTTTATATTAATTATCCAGGCCAACCCGGTTAAAACCGGCCAATCTGGCAACCTTATCATATAAGTTCAGGTTTGAATATTAAATTTTAAATTAAACCCATTCTGGAGGTTCTGGTTCCATATTACCATAACTAAAATTATATTTCTACATGTTTTTTATTTTTGATTCTGTATCAAGTTTAGGATTCTTGATTTTCTAATCGAATAATCATAAGAAATTAGGAATGAAAAGCTGTTTCGAAATCCTGGTTCAAATCCGGTTATGCATTTTATATCAAATAAGAATCATGTTTTTTGAAAATCGTATGCATATTCATTGTTTTGATAATACTTTTCCGAATATGAAAAAAAAAAAAGAATTTTGTATAATATTCCAATTCAAAGTTTTCACTAATCACTAATCACTAATCGTACTTCCATAGCCAGAACTTATGTCTGAGTCCCAAAGAATAATAAAATTGTCTTATTATTCTTCTTGTCTTTGTTCATGTCTTTGATTATTTTAACATAAAAATATTAAAATGATCAAAAACACAAAGTGGTTGGGCCTACCATGGAGCAGAGAACGCAGAGACATCTGGAACACAGGAACAGGAAGAAACGTGGACCACCAGTACCATACGTTTCAAATGGACAGTATCGTTGGAAGCATGCTAAGAAAAATGCTCCTTGATGAAGTAACCAGGCGTAATGTGAAGAAACTCGTATTTGACCATCCTAGAAGGGCTGGAAAAGATTTATTTTGGACACAGAAATCCTAAACCTTAGATTGAAAGAATTTTGAAGATTTTCAATATTATAAATAAAAAGATTCCTAAGTCTAAACTTTTACTTTCATTGATGAACTGTTGAGGATTTCAGTGTACAATCATTTCTGGTCATCGACCAAGGATAAAGCGCCTTTACTCGCTCTTGAAAATAAAATAAAAAAGAGAAACGGAAAATATTAGTACATCATGAAACCTTTCGAGGTCTGTTTAGAGCTCGAAAGGTTTCTTTCATAAAAGTTAAAAATCTTGGAAATGTGCACCGCATGCCTTATAAATATTGGAAATTTAAACATTATAATGCAATCTTCTTGTACATAAAGTAGGCATAGATCGGGCTCACCAATTCCACCAAATGCTACATATGGCTTAATAACTATATAAAAATCATACAATGCAGAAGATTAAAATCGTAAAAAGGTTGGATCTCACCAAATAGATCGACAGCACACACTCTTCGCCGATTTGAAACCATACTTCCAAAAACCACGATTTCTCATAGTATTTTCTCTTATCCGGTGATCGCACATGCAAAATATTAAGAAACCACATCACATTGTGGAAATCATGTTATTTTACTATCACATGAACCGAAACACTTTCTTTGAAACCCAGCTCCAAGCAGAAACCAAGCATATTCCACCTTGATTTCTCAACTTCTGTTTTCTGCACTTTGCCTTTGTAACTATGTAAACCTAAGCAGGCCACCGAAAAAATCACTCCTCCCCAGCACTGGAATTTGTATTTTTTCGTCTACCTCAACAAGTTTCTTCCAGTCACAAAACCCGAATCGTGGAACATTGGAAAAATAATTGAAAGTTCTTCCCTTTTCATCACTATCACAAAAGAAATATAACTGGATCCGTAGATTCAAATCAACCGAAATTTCTTTATTTTTCACATTTGGGGCACGTGCATTTTCTTCTCGAATCTACACGAATGTAAGCGGGAATCCAGTGTTGACCGTCATAGCCGTGAACCATCAAAGAATATCGAAATTAAATAAATATTCCGATTATAACTCGATTGAGATAAAAGAATTCACTGCACTGTTGTAAAACTTATCTAAACTTGATCAAATAAATTTCGATGAATCACGACGAAAAACGCGACCGCGAAAAAAAACGACCGCATTCGAGCAACGCCAACTATGCTCTCGTATAATATTCCAATTCAAAGTTTTTTAACTTTATTCTAACACATGATTTAAACATTAAAAGCTCTTAAGTGGCGATCCAAAAAAGAAAACTAAGATTCAGAATTACTAAAAGAAGATTAAAAATAAATAATTAAAATAATGAATTAAGATTAAACCAACTCTACAGAATTGAAATAAAAGATTCATGAATAAGAGCTCTAAAACTAAGCTCATAAAATTCTGATCTGAAATTAAGATTCGGAAAACGTATTTTTTGTACATTTCAGAAATCGTATTGAAATTCGGAAACAGATTCAAAGTTGAATTTTTGAAATCAGGCTCAGAATTCAGTTTTAAAATTAATAAAAAGATTGAGCTCGTGAATGAGTGTTTTAATCATCATAAAATCACCTATATAAAGTTTTTTTTTAATCTGATCACCATTAATGATTAATCATTAAACCATTAATCATTAATGATCACCGAGAAAAATCAATCGAAAAGATCATAAATGTAAAGTAGAGTTTGAGTTAATTTTCTTAGTTTTGTTAAATGCAAAATATCCAAAATTATTTTTTTTAAAATCATTCACACGATTTTCATTATGGAATTGATTCTTAATGAAAAATATTTGCTGTTAAACAAAAATGTACTTGATCTTCACCTAAAGTATCTATACAAAATCCTACATTTTCTCGGTGAATTGTTTAACATTTTTAATATTGCAGTTTTTTTAAGCCAAATTAATATCATAATTTTAGTTCAAGTTAACATCAAGCAAATTTGATCCGAAATTTGTTTATCTGTTACTGTCTCTTGAGAAAATTTTATTTATTTTCATCAAAGGTTAGAAACTTGGAACTTGCAAAAGAGTTTGGAAGATTGGGCTTGCTTGATTTGAGTGTAGAATAAGTTTTCTTTTAAGAAATTGAAAACTTCCCAAAAAAAATATTTTATGCTCAAATTAAAAAACTTTGATCTACCAGACCCTTAAACAAGTTAAAAAAAGTTCAACTATCGTCGAAAGCAAATTGCATATTTTGTTTCAAAGGTTTTCATTATAAAAATTTAGCTCACCTTTTAGGCTAAGGATCACTTTTCCAAAGTTACGTTTAATATGAAATTTATTAATGAGTACATAAACATTAATCATCAAATAGATACAAACATAATTTGTTTATTTTTTTTTGTATTCGTGAATTGTTGGGAAAAAATCATAGGTAAAAATCAGTCACCAAACCCCCCCCCCCCCCCCCCATGAGTCGGTTCTTCTTACGGCCCTTTAAAGTACTATAAATAAATCAAAACGTGGTTTTGAACTTAATTCACATTACTAATAATCAATATATGACCTCCGAAATTTCAAACTCAACAAATCTCAACTCTACAACAAAAACTCAACAATTTAGTAAGATAAATAAGGAATAACAAACTTAGTTCAGGACCTCAAAACCTCAAAAACTAATCCCAGGTTTAGAACTCTGCTTCAATTTTTCAAAATTTTCTCATGATTGAAATTTATTTCTAAATATTTTATTCTAAAATAAATTAAACTGATTTTGGAAGTATTGGTTCCATATTATCAAAATCAAATATGTTTTCCTGTTTTCATATTTCTGATTCTGTATCCATTCCAATTTGTGTTAAAATCATCATCAGTTGAAAGAAATGAAAGGATGTTTTGAATTCTTCGTTCGAATTTTTGTTTTTTCATGTTTGAATTTCAATTTTTAGATTCCGAATATGAAATAAATAAAATAATAAAACGTTCTGAGTTTTTGTTTCATATTAAGATACGAAGTTCTCGAGGAGATCGAAGCAATCGGGTACGATTGATTGACGTTATTTTTACCGGCTCCAAAATTTGAAAATTTTATTATCTCTTTCATTGAAAATTGGATTTCGTGCAATGTTTTACAGTCGCAGTTATCCATACAAAGGTTGACTGAAAAGAGGTTAGCGTATAGAACTCCGAAAGATTTTACACTGATTTGACAGGTCGCACGAATGTACAAGTTCGCACAAATGTCGCAGTAATGAGTGCGCAGTCCAATTTAGTGCGCTGCGATTAATACTTGAAAAAGAATGTTATTTTGCCAAAAGTTATAAAAGTTAATTGTTGTTTATTCTTGAATCTGTGAAAGTGAAAGTGAAAGTGTTTAGTGAAAATTAGGTGTCCAAATTTGAACAAATAGAAAATTATTCGATGTAGCCGAATTGGAGGGGCTAGAAGTACGCCCTTCGGACTAACGTTGGATTATTTTGCAATTGCTGGAGTTGAACTGGCAGAGAAAGCTCCTAGATGATATTAAGATGAGTACACCTTTTTCATTACTCCTTTTTTGTTATAATTACATACATGTTTCAATTATAAAAAGCTTAAATGTTAAAATTTTTAATAATCAGGCTGGAAAAATTTTGACAATACGACAACGAGACGTGAATTATTTCAAATTCATCAAAGCTTGCGTACAACTTAAGTTTCAAGCAAAATTCCTGAAAAGCTTTGACGTTTTTGAAATTTTTCATTCCAACGAAAGTTAATGTAGTATACATGAAGGCGTTTTTTGTCACACATAGAGCAGAAAGTTAGTACCACGAAGGTCATAAAATCAACCTACAATTTTGTTTTTCTACTTTCCTTTTAGCAACACATTTAGAGTTTTATTATTTTTTAATTTTTTCAATTGAATAATATATCAAATTTAAATAAACTATCAGTGAGCCCTTAAGTAACAATACTGATATCGTGTTATTTGTAAGATTTTGTTTACGAAAAACTAGGGAATATAAAACATCTTTCCGTATTTCTTGTGTTCTTGTGTAAGTTTTGTTGATTTTTTGTACCTAAGCATTTTTTAGTGGATATTATTTTGCTTTAAGTTTCATAATTTGTCATTTAGATTGAGATATGAAAAATTGATTGGTAAATTTAATTCATGATTTGATGATTTTACCACTTGTATTCCTCTGATACTGATGGCTTTAAATAACAGTTTGAGAAATGCTGATCATTTTAGGGATTGTTTAAAAAAATTCTAATAAAACCGGTTAGTATGGAGATGGAATAGATTTGTTTTCAAAGTTTCATCAATCGAAATAATATAGTGGTAAAAATTTGGACCAAAAAACAGTGAAACTAGGAAAGTATTTAGTTCCAAGCTTAATTAAACTTTAAATTTGCCAAGCAGTTTCAATTGATTTTTGTAGATATTTTGAAAAATTTCGAGCCCTCGTGTTGTCATAACACCATTTTATATGAATTTCAAATTTATATAATTGTCTACAATTCTAAATTTGGACATTCAATTATATGAGGCCAAGTGTAGCTAGGGACACATTAAAAAAATAATTTAATTTTCTCATAAGTTTCAACTATTTAGTTTCTAGGCATATCTTGTACAATAACAAAGTAGCACGCCAATTTGTAAAATAAAAAAGGCCTCTAGGTTCAAACAGGAAATTCAATAGGAAACGTAGGTTTTTTAAGATATCAGGAGCTTAGGTCTTGAGTAGCTTAATCGCCTACCAAGGTGGTTTTCCATGCCACACTACCTTTTCCCCAAACATTCAGCGTGGAGATTTGTGGAGGGATGGCGTACAGCCGGTCTCCGTCAAACATATCTCCACATGTGCTGCACTTCCCTTCCTCCTATCGACTACATGGACTTGGCCGGCGTCGTTATTGGTTCATTTTAAAGTAGGAGATCATCAAAAGTGTACAGTGAGATTGTGATGCTTGTTCCCAGCACGTTTCATTTGGTTGATTGTGCAATATTTATTATCTCGAACCAATCACGGAGTGCAACCATTATGCCATTGGCCATGGGGCCGCAGGTGGACCGTAGTTGATAGCTCAAGCTCAAGCTCATATTCAGATACGAAGTTCTCGAACTTAATTCTTATGCAGAATTCAAAAACAACATTTCTTAAAAATGGTGGTCCCTAAGTGAAAACTCCGAATCAGTTTCATCATTCGAAATTAAAATTCAATTCAGATTAAACCCGAAAACGTCAGAATAAAAAATATAGATTCAAGATGATGGCAATGACACAAAATTCAATTCTGGCCTCATTTTTGGATTTCTGATCTGAAATCTAAATTCAAAAATCGGTTATTTGACATTTCGGAAATTTCTTTGAAACACAGAAAAAGATTCAAAATTCAAACTTCCACCTTCAGGTTTAGATTTGAAATGCTGATTCAGATTTAGCTCGTTTCACAATCAAGATAAAATCATCAAGATAACTATTTTGTTGAGAAATTTAAATTGGTTGGTTCAATTTTTATTTTTTTTTTACCAAAGTCAGGTTGTATGCAATGTTCCATTCAACTAATAATCATAAATTTAATGTAGAATTGAAGTAAATTTTGCAAATTTTGTTTGTTATTTTGAAAACCTTGTTTTGTTTAAAAAAAAACCTTTCATCATTTAAATTGTTAAATAAAATATAAATTTAAAATTTATGCTGGTAAATATGTTATCTTCCCGTAAGAAAATTGCCGGGAATTTTATATTTTTTTGGTCTATTGTTTAACAAAATTGCCGGGAATTTTATATTTTTTTTGTCTATTGTTTAACATTATGGATATTGCTAAGCCAAATTTTAAACTTAAACCTTAAATTTTATTTTGTTCAAGAGTTTGTGTGATTAAGCTTATTTATTTGCACATAGATTTTTTTGAAAAATATTAGGCTTTTTTAATAAAGAATACTTATTCAATGTTCAAGTTAAATAAGCTAAATTCCCTAAATTTAAGGCGATTTCAACCATCGATTAAAACAAGATACCTTTTTTGCTGTCAAAGGCTTTCTTACATAATTCTAGTTTACCATTTTTGAATACAGATTTTTTAAATAATTTCTAATTTGAAAAACGATTATTGTCACATTATTTAAAACTGAATAATCAAATGCCTTAATAAATACATCTTTTTTTTATATTCATGCATTGTTTGAGCAAAAATATCAAAGACAAAAATAGGTCACCAAACCGAGTTGTTGCTTGTTGATACTCATTGAACCTTCCAAATAAAATCTAAATTTCGAAGTCTCAAAAGTTTTTCGAATTCCATTGAAGAATGATTTTGAATTTTAATCTCAAATTCTTAACCTTTTTTTATACAGAAAGTTGTCATGAATTTGATTTTATAAATTTGATATTTGAATTTGGAGAATGCATCCTTAGTTTTGCTTACATACTATGTGAATAATAAGCTGCTGTTTTTATATATATTTCAATGGATTCTCATTTGTTTGGAATATTTAGTTAGACTTTTGAAATTCCATAAACCAAATTTCAAACAAAGATTGAGAAATTAGAATCATAATTGTAAACAGCAATCAAATAGATATTTAGTAGAAACATGATAAAAAAACACAAAGTCAGAATCAAAATATGAAATAGTTTTGTAATCATGTCGAACCACATGGAATAAAATGCACATTTACACAAAAAAAAATGCATCTTAGTTGCAGTGCATCTATGTTAATATTCAAACGGCATATGAAATTGCAAAATCAGATTCCGCATTTAGCTTTTGGTAGACAACCAAATGTTTTTTCAAAACATAAATGTCTTTAGAAAGAAGTTCAAGCTAATTTAGTTTGATTTATTTATGAATCTTCAGTTATCGAATAATGCGGATTGTGTGCTCAACTTTCCTGGAGGCATCTTCTATATAAGCAGAAAGGAGAGCTTTTATTGGAATAGAACTAAGAAAACAAAGTTCACAAACAATTTTCCCGAAATAACACTTTTTAGTGTAGAACGTTAACTTTTTGCTAAATTTCAACATATTTTCAAACTGGCGATCGTGGAGTGGTCTTGACAAGATGCTATTCATGTGATCAATGTAAACCTTTCTTTTTCTTCTAACAATTCATCTGACAAGAAGGAAAACTTAACTGAGTCTTCTTACTCTACTTTGAAAGTCCTGGAAATTTTAAAATTGTTATGCACTGAGCTGAAGAGCCGCAGTTAAAACCCAAAGGGCAGCATTGCCGCGGTTGCCGACCTCTGATAGACGGTTTCTATAGTTGGTGATATTGACTTGCATTTGTTTCTAAATTTTCAAAACAAGGCTTCGGAATATAAAGGGGCTAAACGTTGTTGATTGAACCTAAAAAGTACCCTACTATTATTCCTTCATATTTCCCTTATTGACTACTAGGAAGTGGCCGGCGCCGTTATTGATCTTTTTCAAAGGGAGAGCATGACTTTTGTGTATTGTGTATGTACTGCTAATCCAAATGCTTTGGTTGCATGTGAACTGAAATAGGGGGCTCCGTGCGGAAAGCAACAAAGTCCTGGAGGTGTTCGAGACCTAAAACAGCAATACCTCGACGGTTATCCGGGTGGGGTTAGCTGCGGGCCTTATGAGCCCATAACTCCAAAAAAATACAAGCAACAAACAATGAACAAGAAAATCTGGATGGAAATCGGAAAGATTCACGCGACAGAAAGGGACCACTGCCGATCTCTAAATTTCATGGGCAGTACTCACATGCTCTCCAACGAATTGAAGAGCCGCCAATGTGACATCGTAACGCTGCAGGAGGTATGCTGGAACGGCTCCCCGGCACGAACGTCTCTGTGAAGTAGTTCCATCTCCCCGTGGTGCAGAGTGGAAACGTGTCTGCAGACTTGCCACATGCAGGCGTACGGCCAAGAAAACTACACATCGCACTTGGTACCTGCTGTCTAGTTTCGATGACAGTCTGCGTACCGAATGTAGCACCAACGTTGTGTAACTGAGTGTCTTGGTTCCAGTGCTCAGTGGCCAGTCACGTTTATCGGGAAGTCTCGAACCGATATGCGGGCGACCAAAAGTGTTCGACCAGGTGTTGATCGGTCTGCTTTTTAGGGAGGTTCCTGGCCCCGATTAGCGGATATGATTGGCGTTCGACGGGCAGAGAAGAGGGCCTTGTGCCGGAACATGTGGTGCCCGAATCTCAAGTCTTACAAGGAGAGGCCGTGCCACAGATTGAGTCTCGAAGAGTCGAGACGGAAAACAAGTTAAGTGAAGAGTCCAGACTCGAAGAGAGTCGAGTTGCTGCACGTCTTCAATTGGGTCAAGAGACGGAACGAAAAAGGACCGTCAAAACACGAGGAGAGGCGAGTTGTTCTCGTCTTGAATGGGGTCGAGAGGGCGGATGGTGAAGATGCGCCTATCACTCTTCGTAGTGAACAACATACGAAACTGACGCCCGCCTCAGTGAAATATCGCACGACTGAAGCAACCCGAGGTCGCAGAAGACAACGCGCAATCGCTCGAAGCAGTGTTGTCGGTAGAGGACGAGCTGGGCGAAGCCCCTCTCGAGGACTGTTGGGATACCATCAAGACTGCCATCAACAGCGCTGCGAGGAACGTCATCGGGCATGTGCAATGAACTCGACGGAACAACTGGTTCGACGAGGAGTATGATCGGAGGGTGATGGAGGAAGAAAACATAACGCGAGTAGCAGTAGTGCAAAGAAAGCACGACGAAGTAGAGCCACTTCCAACGATGAGTGAAGTAAAGGAAGTCATTCACCAGCTAATAGCCACAAGTCGGTTAGGAAGGATCGTATCGCAGCTGAACTCATCAAAATGAGCCTGGACAAGTTGGCCCATTGCTTACATCGGTTTATGGTTCTGATCTGGGACAAAGAACAGCTACCGAAGGATTGAAAGGAGGAAATAATATGCCCCACCTACAAGAAGGGCGACAAATAGGCCTGTGAGAACTACTAAGGGATCACTGCCCTGATTGCCGCCAACAAAGTGCTGTTCCTAATCCTACACCGCCTAACACCACAAGCTAACAGGCTTCATGGAGGGACGGTCTACGACGGACCAGATCTACACATTACGGCAAATCCCCCAAAAATGCCGTGAATACAAAGTCCCTACACACCATGTATTCATCGACTACAGAGCCGCATACGACACGGTCGACCGTGAAGAGCTATGGAAAATCATGGACGAGAACGGCTTTTCCAGAAAGCTGACCAGACCGAACAAGGCGACGATAGATGGAACGCAGTGCTGTGTGCGGATTTCGGATGAAATCTCGAGTTCATTCGAATCACGCTGGGGGGCTCTGACAAGGCGATGGTCTATCCTGCATGATGTTCAACGTGGGGCTAGAAGGTTGAATTCGACAGCGGTGGGCGAAATGCGGGGCACGATTTTCAAAAGATCCAGTCAACTTATCTGCTTTGCCGACGACATTGATATAGTCGGCAGATCATCTACGAGCGAATCTAGCGCAAGCTGAAACGTGAAGCAGAATGGATCGAATGATGATGTAGGGGAAGAGGGGGCATAATGCCCACGTTAAGAAGAAAGCCTTGTTTTAGAGAACATTTGAAAAGATTAACTTTAATTATCGATTGTGTTTGGAAGTTTGGTTTATTTATTGTCAGAATCTGATAGTTAGAAAAACTGAAAGGTCAAAAAAGGCCACAAATTTTATGAAGTTTAAATAGTAGGTTGAAAATTGGATTTCAGATTCAGTAGGGGCATAATGCGCATATGTGTGTACCCAATCGCGCCGTTTAACGTTTAATAAGTGTTTATTGATTCAAGTGCCTCCAAAAGTGTTTGCCAGGTAAAAACACTTCTATTCTACTTCACAGATGGAAAAATGTATTGCTACGCGCAGTGCTGCCAGATATATTGAAATTCTTGTGAATAGTTAATTAAATCTATATTAAATTTAGGAATTTAGAATACATTCGTTTATATTCAAGTTATGTTTTCCAATACAACATATAAATATCTATAAGATTGTTGTGAAAAAACTGCATATAATTTAAACCAATATGAAACATGCTTAAAGATAAACGGACATGGCGCGTTTTGCCCTCCCTAGACATGTTCAATAAAAAACGTTCAAAAAAACAGAAAAAATAATTGAATAAGAAATTTTTTCGTTTTGTGATGATTTTCGAGACCAATGTTCATCATTATAACAGATATCAGGTAATTTTTTTTGCCGATAGATGCCGTAATTCCTTACGGAAGCCTAGGCAAAAATTGCAAGGAATACGGCTTGAAAAATATTTTTGGATTTTTGCATGGATTTATCGCATATTTGATGCTAATTTTTTGTACAAAAGGTTTCTACTGTTAGTTAGAAGGGAATGACGTACCGGATTTTTCAAACAAGTGTATTTCAAGCTAGATATTGCAGTGGGGCGTTTTGCCCACACTGGGCATTATACCCCCAGTTCCCCTATACGTACACGACGAAGTATAGTCGGAGTTAAGTTATTTTTATTCTATAATTTTCATTATTTTATTACTTTTAATTGTTATGAATTTTTTTTCTGAATTATAAAAGTCCCGTTCCCGAACAACTGGGTGGAAATTGATAATTCCATAGATTAAAACCTTAAATTTCACTCCTATCTAGGAACACACATTCATTACCTCTTCACTTTCTCTCTCGCTGTCGCAATGACAAGTTAAGAATAAATCGGTTCATCGATGGGAAATTACAGCTTATCACTATCCGGCACGGAACAGCACACTCACATTTCATCCATTTGTCTCCCCTGGCACGTTCCCGGCACAACAAGCTCATCAGCCAAACGTCCAAATTAACCCATTTCTGAAATATTTTGTGGGGGGAGGGATGCTAGAATTGAAGTAGGAATTCTGGGAACTGGGAAACGCATCGCGGGGCGTTGCGCATGAGGTGGATTGAAAAGTTTTCCAACCGGTAATTTATTTCAGTCATCCGACACCAATTCGATTTTGGCTTCAGGGGGGGCACATCCACGAAGCACATATAGATGCTTATTCGCTTGAACCAAGGCTCGAAAGGTTTCATTATTAACGGCCAAAAACCCGTACGCCGGGGTTCTTTAAATAGTGGATGGGAGCACATTATTCATGGAACCTTTTTGGGTCCGAGGATTAAAACCCTACCTGGTTTTTGGTTTTGTTGTTGATGAGAATGGTTTTCGGTTAATAATTGATTTTCAATTTTTAAGGTTCAATTCGTTGCAGAAACTATCTTTATTTAATTGAATTGTGAAATTTGAACTGCCGAAAATTACCCAATCAACTACTTTGAACATGGTTGTAAAGTTCATCAACAGGGTTTGGCACTTGTTTTTCCTTTGAATAGGGTGTGAAGCGCCTGAAGGTATACTATAAATATTATGCTTAAGATGTTTTAGATACTTCTAACGCTTTTGAGTATGTAAAAACGTTATTTGGTTGAATCCGAAAACTAAGCCTTAAATAACAGACTCGAATAATCTAAAAAAAATGTTCAGGCTCGGTTTGAATTTGTCCCAAGTTTTTCAAACATCAAATTTCATTTTCCCGGCAACAGACAACTGACGAAGGAAATGCTCGGCAATCTTCCATTCTTTCGGTAGGGAGGCTTCACATTTCAGAGAGAAGCGCTACAATAAATTAGCCGTAATTATTCCTCTTCCAGGCTCAGATTTGTTTGCTTTCCCGAGAAGAGGTTTACAGTTGGCGAAGAAGCGGTTTGGTTTCATTTTACCGCGGTAGGACTTTCTAGCACTATCTGAAGACGGTGCGTGGCGCTTGCGACTGAGGAAGATGCTAAATGAACAAAGCTACTTCTAGAATGAGCTTCATTTTGTTGAGTTTTTTTTTCTAAAGAAGCCGACTCAAATTTCTAATTTATATCTATTCAGAATTTCAAATTACATTTGAATTTGTTGGAAAATGTTTATTGGACCTAAGTGTTCTGGTTGATTAAAGTAGGTGTCTTTTAAAATGAAATTTTAAACAATTCTTCTTTCGGTTATTTATTAAAATTTTCTCACCAAATTTGGTCACAATGAAGCAAGCATTAACAAATGTCACTCCGATTCGCTAGCACTAATGCATGTTCGTGCCAGGTGAAGGACAGTGAAAGCGTAATTAATGTTTCACGATGTTTTGCTGCAAATAAATGTCATGTCTAGCCCAGCAGCGATTCTCTTCGAAGAAGTTTGTCTCCTTGCTTTTTCGTCGTTTTGTTCGCATGTTTGCATGATTAATCTAATGGTGCGTTGATTTTCGGAATGTTCATGGAAGATTGGGGTTCTGATTAAATTTTTTTTTTCATATTTTGCAAACGGGGGCATTATGCAACAGCAGGGTTAGATGCAACATTTGTATACCACTAAACATTTTCGATCTTTTTTACATTTAATGTTATAAAGTTATCATTTGATGATAACAACATTATCATGACATAGTTTCTCAAATCGTGAGATAAGTTTTTAAAAATTTTCATTCTCATAGAAAATTTTGAAAAACCGAGCAATAGATGTACAATTTTAAATATTTTTCTATGTCGTTGAAATACTTTACCCAGTATGACGGATTGACTAAATGATATCAGCTACAAGCTTAACATTGCTTTTATAATCTTTTACCAACAATGTTAGTATACAAATATATTTCGGAAAATCTTCAAATTTTTTTAAATAAATATTTTTATAACTCAGTTATCAATCTGGGCAAAAGAGCATCAAAATACAAATCAAAGATTCACCTTTCAAATCTCGTTTCCATATTCAGGAATTAGATTTTTTGCATCCCGCATTTATTGTAGTATTTTTAACCTCTAACATACGCAGTATCCTTATGCTTTTTCTGTAAAAGCACTTTTTTCAGAAAAAATGTAAAATTAAATTGAAACAAAACCAAAAATAACTGAAATTGGTGCTTAATGCGTAGTAATATCACAAAAATATCAAATACGATGACGGTTTTAACGAGTTTTCTTGATCAGAAAGGATACTAATCACTAGAGATGTACCGAATGTTTGGTCGGCAGAATATTCGGCGCAATAGGCCGAATACTTATTATTCAAATTTTATACTCTTACAGACTTGTCAAATTTTCAACTTATGTTGGATAATTTATAAAATATCCAAAAGTAATGTTCAAAATGCTACAAAATCATCAAACACTAATGGTTTCAATAAAAGATTTTGGGTGTATCCGTGTATATTTCACTGTAGATAGCTTTGATGATCGTTTATTCCAGATTTTTTTAATACATCCAGGTTTGTCAATAAATCCAACAAAAAATTCGAGAAAAGTCAAATCTGACGGGGAATTTTACCCGGGTTCATTTGCTAAATCACATAAATACCCAAATTTCTCTTTAATAATTTTTAGATTTTGCGTTCATAAACGATTCGTTAGGCTAAATTTAAATATTAACATACATTTTCTTTAACCCTTAGGTACGATTTCAACAATGCTGCTGATTAGATGAAATCATTACATTTTAAGTAACTTTTTTTCTTTTTCCCCGTGTATGTTTGAGAATAATGCCTAGGTTCTGTTGAGATATGTTTTTTTTACAAATATTTCAAAAAATTGTCCAGACCCGGCTGTGTGGATTCGATTGGTAGAAAATATGGTACCTATTCCTAAAGTTAAAGATCATCTTTATTTTTTGGCAACTTTTTGGAAGACATCTAACTTAAATTCGACATTCATCTGATTCAATATAAAACAAGCAGTTTCACATAGCTTGACACCTGTTTTGAAACATTTTGACACAGATTTCACAAGAACCCAATCTCTTCGGTGATAAACGTCCTAGAAGCGACAATTCATCTGATGTCCATCTAAGTATTGGTGAAATTTTGAAAATCAAATTTAAAGAAGATCTGATGTTTTACACATCTGGTTGAAAATAATCGATTCAAAAACATAAGGAGTACTAAGATGGAAGAACTAGAAGAAAAATGAAATTGTCACTTTTCAATTTCTATTATAAACTCAACAGATTTTTCGACTGAATATTCGGCTGAAATGTTGAAAAGGTCAATATTCGGTATTCGCCCGTTCGCCGAATACCACTATTCGGTACATCTCTACAAAACATCTTTATAATGTTTACAAATGCTAATGATTGATAAACTAAGGCAGTTCGTTTGTTAAGGCTTAACAATAGTTAAAAAAATCAAAAGATGGACAATGATGCTGAATAAATTAAGGGTCTTCATTTTTTAACAAAAAAAATGAATTTCTGTCTGTCTGTCTGTTCCCCGTAGACTCGAAAACTACTAAACCAATTTGCGTGAAACTTGGCAGGTGGGGGTATTGGAGGCAGGGAAAGGTTCCTATTATGGTTTGAAACCCCTCCCTCTCTCATGAAGGATAGGAAGGGCCTCCCAAACAAAAGACAATTTTTTGCATAACTCGAGAACCCATCAAGAAAATGATATCAAATTTGGCATGGAGTGGTGTTTGGGAACGAGGAATATTTCTATGAATAGATATTTGGAAAACCTCCTTTCTCTCAGTGGGGTGATAGGACGGGGAGAGGGGGGCTACCTTACAATTTTTCAAATAACTCGAAAACTAATCAAGATATTGGAACCAAATTTGGCCCGGGAAGGTATTTGGATACAAAAAATATTTCAATGATTATTTGAGACCCCTCCCTCTTTCCAATAGAAAGGGGGAGGGGGCCTCTTTCATATTTTTTCACATAAATCAAAAACTAATAAAGCAAATGGAACCAAATTCGGCATGGGAGGGAATATGGATACGAAAAATATCTCTATGTGCATTTAAGACCCCTCCCTCTTTACATTAGGGAGATATAAAGAGGGGAGGTTGCCTCTTTAATAATTTTTTATATAAATCAAAAATTAATTACGCAAATGGAACCAAATTTGGCATGGTCGGGTTTTTGGGAACGAGACATGTTCTAATGATTGTTTGAGACCCCTTCCGTCTTCCAGCGTTTCTCTCCGCTCTGGGGAGAGGGAGGGGAGTTTTATTCAATTTTTACTGCTAGACTCAAGTACTAAAAAAGCAAATGGAACCAAATTTTGCATGAAACGATATTTGGGTATGAGAAATGCTTCTATGAATATTTGGTATCCCTCACTCCTTCAAAGAGGTGGATGAAAAGGAGGAGGAGAGATCTCCCTTACAATTTTCAGTATAACTGGACAGTTGATCGAGCAAATTGAACCGTATTTGACATGTGAGGGTATTTGAATACGATAAATATTTCTATTATAAATTGAAGCCCCACCTATTTCAGCGAAAATATATAAAAGGGGAAAGGGGGGCTTCCATACAACTGTTTTGTATAACTCGAGAATTAATCGAGCAAATGAAACCATTTGGCATCAAAAAGTATTTGAGTACGAAAAATACTTTTTCTATGTGAAACAATTCCATTCTTGTAGTAGGATGATAGAATTGGAATATAGGAATTTTACGGATTTTACGAAATCCGAGAAATGGACAAAATTTAACATGGAAAATCATTTTGGTATGCTTCTATGATTATCCGACACACCATCTTCCTTTCAGTAAGTAAAAAGAGAAAAAAGGAGGAGGGAGGTGAGCCGAATACAATTTTGTTAGCAAAAGTTCTCAATTTATGCTTTACAGTGTAAAAAGTGATACGGTCAAAATTTGGTCAAGGGAAAACGCGTGTAAATCGGTGAAATCGTTTATTTAAAAAATCAAATTAAATTTCTTTTTCAAGTTTAATTAGGATATAATTCAGGAAAAATATTCAGTTAGGCTTCCACTTTTCCAAATCCGAATTGCCGGGCCTTACGCTTAACCCCTGCCATCAGATTTTGTACAGCCACCTTGTCCACCTTCTTCGCCGCAGAATGCCAGTTTGCCTTGAACTGCTGCTCGTCCTTAGCAGTTTTTTGGGTCTTCTTTAGGTTCCGCTAGATAATAGCCTAGTAAAGTCTGCTTCATTTAATATTGGAACAAATTCTTTTGCTCATTGTGGCGCTCCTAGTTGACGGATTTGGAAACTTTTTTCACCCACGTGTCGGGAAATTCATTACCTTTCACCATGTATTTTTGTCATAACACCAAACGATAGCTTTTTGTAAACAACCGCCATGGAAGCCGAACGGAGAGATCAAATTGTGCACAGTTTTCTTACGAGTACGAGTACGAGAATTTCTTCGAAACAGCAATGAATAATTTTTTTAATTTTTTTTTATGAAAGAGTAAAGAAAATGCTACATTTGTATGAAAAACAAATTATGAATTCGTTAATAAATGACTGAACTACACGCAATTGTTTGTGTTCCAATATTAAATGAAGCAGACTTTACATCCGTCGAACTTGGTCAGCACTTGGTCGTACAGCTTTCGAGCACGGATTCTGGCCACATTGTTCTGCTTCAGCGTCCGATTTGGCTGTTTGCTGGCTCGGAATGACCTTATTCCTTCCCGGAGACGAATTCGTCGCACCGTACTGTGAGCGGCCTGGAACTTATTGGCCAAATCGCGGTCTGAAAGATTGGGATTCCTCTTGACGGCCTTGATGACTTTCCCACGCAGTTTCCGGTCGACAGTTCCACTCCGACGCTTCGCATGCGGCTTCCGAGCCGTCGTCAATGTTTCCTTGTACTGCTTGATAACACGTCATACGGTATTTCTGGGCATTTTATGCTGTTCAGCTAGCTTCGATGCCGACAACAATGGATTTTCAAGAAAACTGTACACAATTTGATCTCTCCGTTCGGCTTCCATGCCGGTTGTTTACAAAATGCTATCGTTTGGTGTTATGACATAAATACATGGTGAAAGGTAATGAATTTCCCGACACATGGGTGAAAAAAGATTCCAAATCTGTCCACTAGGAGCGCCACAATGAGCAAAAGAATTTGTTCCAATATTAAATGAAGCAGACTTTATTTCTCAATTGAGCGGAGCTCTGGCGTGTTGGGAGGGTTCTTGTCCTTGGGAACCATCTGCTTTTCAAGCCACAGGTACAGATGGCTTGCAAAACCAAATATTTCTTCGCGAACTTTGACAGTTTCATGTGCTTGAAAACATCTGCTACCTTTCCCCTTCCTTTTGCCGTATAAAACTCCTGTCCTGGAAGCTGCTTGTAGTCGGCTTTGACGTAGGTTTCGTTGTCCATTACCACGCAGTCAAACTTCGTCAGCATCGTCGTGTACAGCCTCCGGGATCGCGCTTTGGCCGTCGTAGTTTGTTTATCATCGCGATTTGGAGTCACTACCTTCTTGTAAGTCGATAGTCCGTCTCGTTTTTTGGCTCGATGCACGGTTGCAGACGATAAACCCAGCTTATTTGCGGCATCTCGGAGAGAAAGGTTAGGATTTCGCTTGAAACTACCGGCAACTCTCTTTGTCGTCTCAGCGGCTTCCGGTTTTCGATTCCCTCCCGATCCAGAATTCCTGGCGGTCGACAAACGTATCCCAAACACTTTAATTACATTTGTTACGGTCGATTTGGCAACTTATAGTGGTTTTGCCAGCTTTTCGTGCGAGTAGCTCGGATTTTCGCGATGCGCGAGCAAAATTTTGATACGCTGCAACATTCTACACACACACACACACACACACACACACACACACACACACACACACACACACACACACACACACACACACACACACACACACACACACACACACACACACACACACACACACACACACACACACACACACACACACACACACACACACACACACACACACACACACACACACACACACACACACACACACACACACACACACACACACACACACACACACACACACACACACACACACACACACACACACACACACACACACACACACACACACACACACACACACACACACACACACACACACACACACACACACACACACACACACACACACACACACACACACACACACACACACACACACACACACACACACACACACACACACACACACACACACACACACACACACACACACACACACACACACACACACACACACACACACACACACACAGACACACACACACACACACACACACACACACACACACACACACACACACACACACACACACACACACACACACACACACACACACACACACACACACACACACACACACACACACACACACACACACACACACACACACACACACACACACACACACACACACACACACACACACACACACACACACACACACACACACACACACACACACACACACACACACACACACACACACACACACACACACACACTCACACACACACACACACACACACACACACACCTTCAAAATGAGGAGTGTTCAGGTTTTTAAATGCAAAATTGAAAGAAATACGTCAAGTTGATATTGACTAAATTTTGACCGTATATTAAAGTCCTTTCACTCATTTGTCATTAAAAATTTTATTTATTTATTTCTGATCAACGGATCACATGTTGATCCAAATGATATCTTAAAATAAAAGTTAAAAACAAAACATTTCAATCTAACTATGGGGTTCTCAAGGCCCTAATCACTTTTCTTCGAAAGACATCCCTCGAAATGTCGAAGTCAAAATGCTCCGGAAAACGGTTGAACGATTTCATTGCACCGATTAGGGCGCTGTTAGCTCCGTAATTGTTCATTCGAAAGGGAATGTACAATTGAAGATCCTGATTCCTAAATCCACGGGGTCGTACACTAAGCGGAATAGCCTCCAGTAGCGTGGGACAGTCGATTCGCGATGTCAGGAGGTCGGCGACAAATGAGGCACGTGTTGCTTGTCTGCGGACTTGAAGGGTGTCGATATCTATGAGGCGGCATCGATTTTCGTAGCTGGGCAAGCGAAAAGGGTCTTGCCAGTACAGGTGTCTAAGGGCATATCGCAAGAATCGCCGCTGAATGGCTTCGAGCCGATCGACACCGTACTGGTAGTAGGGATACCAAACAGCTGAAACGTATTCATGGATGGAACGAACAATGCTGCAGTATAAGCTTTTCAGGCAATACACGTCTTTGAAGTCCTTCGCCACTCTAAAAATGAAGCCGAGACTTCTGGATGCTTTGTCAATCACGTAGTTGGTGTGTGCCTTGAATTCCAGCTGCTGATCTAAGATTACGCCAAGAAGGAAGTACTCCGCAATTAAAGGCTGCCGCTTACGAGAAAAGCTGATGACTGCACATTTGCTGCGGTTTAATGGCAGGCAGTTAATGTCGCACCACTCAGCGAAGAGGTTGAATTGGTGACATTTTTATTTGTTTGACTGAATGTTTATGAAATTTATGTTACAAATGCATATATTAAGAGTTTTCAAGGTATCACATAATTGTTTGTTTATTCGGCATTGAATACGATGCTGCGATCTTTTATTTTCCTGGAATTCTTCTAGTTGAATCGATGAATTATTGAATAACCAAATACAGTGTATTCTGTTTCATATACCCACCTCAAAATACTGAATTTTAGACAGATTTATTGGATTTCCATACCGATAAAATATTTCTTTAAGTTTCAAAATACCGATTTAAATGTAGCATCAGTGTACATGATGCAATTCGAAAAGCAAATCACTCACTCACTCACTCAAATTCAATCAATGTGGCCTTGAATCGGTTTATACCAGTGATTGAATTTTGCTGAGCATGAATTGAACAACCTTCTCTCGCTCACTGCTTTACTCGGAAGCAAAGGTTGCTTTGAGGCAGCGAAAACGACAAAACCGATGATGCATACGCTCTCACATGGCCCGCCTTCAAGAAGCAATATACATTCGAGGCAGCGAATCCAAAAAACCAAACGAATGGCTCTCACTCATCTCCTGTTACATTCTTGAGGGAACCGAATTCAAAAGGCAGAGCAAACCCGAGTCTCCTCGTTTGTGCCTGGATCGAATACCCGACGTTTTTCTGCTATTGCTATTATTGCACAGCAACAGCACGCAGGCAGCTAGTTTTTTCGTTTCTTTTTCCTCCCCCCTCTTTGCACTATACGTTGCGGGCCCGCAACGCAATAAGTTCGGTTGTTTTTGTTGTTGCCTCAACCTTTGCGGCGAGGTTGAAGAGGCTGGAGTTATTCAAATTCAACAACGTAAATGAGTATGTGTGCCTCGTCTTCTTCATGCATCATGTAGCAACCGAACGTTGAGAGAGTTGGTTCGGGGCAGCAAACGGATAGTGTCTCTCAGAGCAGATCCTCCTCATGGGGGGAGGTTTGAATGAATGTATATGTATCGTCTCCTGTATAGCTATGCGAGGCCTCAAAGTGTGTATTTTGAATGCCTCTGATGAGAAAATTGGTGAGGATTTCAATCACTGGTTTATACTACCATGGCCACCTTAAGGAAGACGCTTATTTAACCATAGAAATAGCTATGATATGTGACTTACATTATTGTTTCGTGTTTAGACACTGAAAAAGTCTTTTTACTAACTGGCTGGTTCTTGTAAAAGTAGATAAAAATGTTTTAAAATGCGTTTTGAAAATTTTTGCTGATACTTGAAAATCAGTCACTTAAGCATAATGAGACCCCCCCATGGGGCAGTATAAGCACCATTAATGAGGGCAAGATGAGCATTTTCTGCCGTGAAATCAAGCAGCGAATTTCACTCGATGAAGTCAACTGAATAATAGAACTACAGCTTGACTTGTATCATCTGACGATTTGGCCTATTGGTTAGATATCGGAGATGTAATCAGTAGGCTCGAGTTGGATTCCTGTTCAACGTGATTTTTTTTTCATTTACCATTCATGATCGCTACATTATACACAAAACGATAAGGTGTTCATCGATCAGGTCTCATCGTTTTGTGTATAATGTATCTAAACGATCAGGCGATCCATCAATCAAAGGAGTACATAAATAATGTGTGACTGTTTGTAGAATACAAATAATTCACACACACTCATACATTCTGTTTCTGACTCGGGGCGAACAGAGCACAATTAATCGGGGCACGATGAGCGTTTTCTGCCGTAGCATCTAGCAGCGAATTCAACTCGATGTAGCCAAAGTTGACTTAATCGAGTGAAATTTTCTGCTAGATTCCACGACAGAAAACGCTCATCGTGCTTCGGTTAATGTTGCTCATACTACCCCTGTGGGTTTTCCCATTATGCCTCTGTAAGGAATGATTTTCAGCTTTCTGCAAAAATTTTTAAAATGCATTTTTAAACGTTTTTATCTCATTTTTCAAGTATCATCCAGTTAGGAAATAGACTTTTTTAGTGTTTGAACACGAAACAATGATGTAAGTCACATATCATAGCTGTTTTCTATGGTTAAATAAGCGTCTTCCTTAAGGAGGCCATTATGCCCTTATCTCTTCTATATGTTCTATCAACTGAGCCATAAAATTGTATACTCAATATAAAAGCACCGCACTTTTATACCTAGAGTATCTACAAAAAAAAAACATACAACATACATATTATGACTTTTCCTAATATACTTTAAATGTCCCGCTTTTTTCGGCTGTGTCCCGCATTTTTTGCTTAAAATGTTCCGCTTTTTTCGAAAACCATCTGGCAAGCGTATGTTAATCCCATGTTTTTTAGAGAGTGTTTTTTCAACACTGTTAGACATAATCCTTTACGATTGGTTTCTGTTTTTGTTTACTGAATCAGTTTCGTTTGGCTAGTTATTTTAGATTTTTTTGTTCGGTGTTTTTTAAAAAAATTCTTTTTATTACTTTAACAAATCTTCTTAATCCTTTTTTTTATTTATTATTTATGTTTATTTCCAAAATTTGTCAATCCCTTTTTAGAAGGTCATGTCCATATTATGACGTCAATTTGTTTCGCCGAAGATTTGTCAATGAACTATAAAAAATCACCAGTCGCGATAGCTTTTCTGAAAAAGCTTCCCAGTCAAACTCTCTGATATTCCTTACTGCTAGCTATATGAGATACTAATAAAAGGTTTTCTCTAATTTTAGAAAACCTATTAATGGAACTTTTGTGAAACTTAAGACGAGCCAGCAAATAATATGAGACTCAAGTTCCATCGAAGTCGTTCGACGATGTGGCTTTTTTCAGTGTCTGTGCCTGCCGAAGGGTTGATAAATTGGGCTCAGATGTGGGCGGGAATTATTTCATCGTCTCAACTTGGTTGTATCAGCCTCTGCCTAACTTTGGCGATAAAACTCGATCGCTCCATCGTTCCAACAAACCTGGGCCCTCCCCAACAAGACAAACTTATGGAGGAAAAGACCTCCCAAATCCGATTTACGTGCGTTGTTTGCCATTGGCTGTTTTTCCTTTTGAGTTCAATGGTGATGGTTATGGTTGGCTGGTTGAATTCCCCCGAAGGAGTAGCAGAGTGGAGCAACAGAAAAAAAAGCAATCGAACCACGGCTAATCGAAGTATAAGATCTCTTTTTTCCCTGAGTCTTTACCTTTGCAGAAGGCTTCTCGATTTGAAAGAAAAAAGAGAAAAAATCCCCTTCAACAGGATGATTGAACCGACTTCAACTAGTATCGTTCCGGAGCAGAAAAGCTGCAATCAACTTCGTTAATGGATACAAATCAACAGAGTTGAATGGCTTTTCGTTTGATGGCATCGGTATTATGTAAATAAGACCAAACCTTAGAAGTGAAGGCAAGTTTTCTCCGGTTGGGACTAGTTTGAGCAGAGCAAAACATTAAGAAGCACTTTAAAGGGAAACTGTACTATTTATCGTTCTCCACAGTGCACTTCAAGCTCAAAAAGGCAGTTCTAGTTTATTTTGAAAAGTTCACGTGTGAAGTTAGGCTTAGTAGGTTACACAATAAGTATTTTTTGACTAAACTTATAATCGTCTGATTTTTTTCTAAAATGTTTGCTGCAAAGGGATTTCTAAGAATAATTTCAACATAATTTAAACTCGCCGAGAAAACTGTGTCGGTTGCAGTGTGAAATCACTCTGAGGCAGAACTTCTAACGGGAAATTCCTCTTTCATGAGCATTAGGTGACCCCCTCCGGTCTCTCGATGTCCCAGTCTAGGACCAAGAGCCCTCCTACAAAACTGTCAAACTTTCGAGCCACCATTCATGTCGACCGGGCACATCAACCACACCAAATATCCCGTGGCAAAGTCAACCAATCGAGGATTAGGGATGTTTACTTTCGTTCAAATATCCGTGAGGCGGCCGGTATGGCTAGTGCGGCTTTTATTGAGAATTTTAGTAAATGTATAGGCGACCTAACTAGATCAGTCAAATTTAGAAGGAAATGCACTGCTTTTAAAAGTCGTCGAATAGAAAATCAACCTGTTTAATGAAATATCGAAATAAATAAACTATTGTGAATAAATGACGTTTACTAACTATTTAATTAGATGAGAAAACATCGTCTGGAGAGATAATTAATTTTATATGTACTTCAAAACTAGCGAAGAGTGCGGGTGTTTTGAATTTTAGTGTTGCACTTTGTAATACGCTACATTAATCTTCCCTCACAGATTTAATTCCATTATTTTAGTTTTTTCATTTAAATTCATTTGAAACAGTTAAAAAATGTTCAGAAGTATAACATTTGTATAATAAAAGAAATATAAAAATGGAAAAAAAATGATAGTTGTAAAAATGTTATTAATTTTTTTGATTTATTGTACGAATGTTTATATCGCAACAAGGTTTCAACGACTTTGTGATTATTAAATTCTGTATCGATATTTTTCATTATCTACGATAATTGCACTTTTTCCAAGCTTAAATTCAAGCCCCACTAGCACACATAACCTCATCTGGGTCGTCCGTCACTGGCCTCTAGCCAGCTAGTTGGAAAGTCACAGCCCGGTTAGAGAGAAGCGATTGATCAATATCGACCAACTTTCGCCACTTTGCCGGTATAAACAGCCATGCATAATTTAAAGTCGGCAACTGCTGAATAAATAATCGACTTTGGCATGGAACTATCGGGACTCCCAAGTTAACTTACTTCGTCCTTCGATGGTCTGTCTGTTCCGTCGTCGGCTTCATCGGTCAGATCGACAGTTGCAACTGTTCATTAGATCCATGATTCATGCGCTCACCCATTTCACTCTGACGACGACGTGGGGTGTTTACTCGAACGCTATGTTTGGCAAATATTGGAATGTGTCGTTTTCTAATTAGTTCACGGTTTGATTCATTCGAACGCGAAGTCAAACCGCTTCTCGTTATCCTACATTAGCACGTGATGTTCAATCGCCTTCACTTGTAAGTGTGCTTAGCTAACTGTAGGGGGAAAGGTTCCTAAATACGCATATAGGATAATTAATATGCACATTAGACTGGATCGATTTGGGGTCATTTTTTAAATTTCTCAAACCCTGGGGCCTACAAAGCTTCGTATCGGTTCAAAACTCAACCATAATTTTTTACAGAATTTTTAAGTTACGTTTTTATGAGTAAATTTGAACTTATTTTTATGATTGTATGGGAAAATTGAATATTTTGTACTGAAAAATCAGAATCATTTTTGTTTTTTCTGTGCCTACTGAGCCTAATGCTTATGGTTTTGGTGCCAATTTATAAATTCTCTTGAGGAAATTTTCCGCTGAACAATTTTGTCCAAAACGGTAAATTCGGTAGCTTTCAGAGTCTTTCTATTGGAATATAGGAAAATTAGTATTTAACTTAAGGGGAGATAAGGCCATAACGAGCACCCGGGGCTGAGTAAGCCATCTCTTTTCTACAAAAGTACGCATTTTCTTAAATAAATTTTCACGAGGAATAGTTTCGTACTTCCAATAGCATTAATTTTTCACCAAAAAAGAAATCTCCCTAATATCTTCACAGAAATATTTAAACAAAAACATCTAGGTTCTCAAGTGACGAAAATATTCTTATTTTCAAGCACCAGGAAATAAGCTTTTATGATCTTTGAATCTTCTTGATCTATAATGTTCGCACTGCAACATGATATACACATTGTTTCTCAATTTTCAAAATCATTAATTTTTTTGACTTTTCACTCATATCAATTTTAAAACGCGTTTCAACTTTAATTTGTTGAATCGGGGCGAACAGAGCACAATTAATCGGGGCACGATAGGCGTTTTCTGCGTAGCATCTAGCAGCGAATTCAACTCGATGTGGTCAACTGAATGATAGAGCTACAGCTTGACTTGTTTCATCTGACGATTTGGCCTATTGGTTAGATGTCGGAGATATAATCAGTAGGCGCGAATTCGATTCCTGTTCAAGGAGATTTTTTTTTCTATTTTTAGCTTTCGGCAAAAAAATTTAAAACGCATTTTCAAACGCATTTTTTTGTTTCATCTGACGATTTGGCCTATTGGTAAGGTTTCGGAGAGGTCATCAATAGACTCGAGCTCGATTCCTGATCGAGGTGATTTTTTTTCATTTTCCATTAATGATCGCTGTATTTTGCACTAAACGGTGAGGCGTACGTCCATTAAGCAAAGCAATAACAACAAAAATAATAAAATAATTTCGCTCCGGGTGTTTTGAATGCCCTTATCTCCCCTTCTATCAGCATCGGATATGAAATATAACTTCATATGAATTTACGAAGAGTATTTTAAGATTATTTGTTAACACAGCAAAAATAAGGTTTTGTCATACTTTCAACAGATTAACATAAAAGTGTTACGTGTTTAAAAATTTGATTCTTTAAAACTCATGATTCGAGCGAAACGAAACGAATTGAAAAAAATTTCCATCGATCATTCATATACTTCACCGCATAAATTGACTCTCTGAGGCTCTAAGCAATTGGTTGAACTGTAGTATTAACAGTAGGGGCCAGCAGGGTAAAACGGACACTTTCATTATTTTGGGACTAACAATTACACAAATTCGCCTTATAAAGGGAATACGTTCACTAAAATGTATCAACTCTCGAGTTTCTTTATCGATTCACATTTAGCAAGTTCTCAGAATAGTTCTCCAACCACTCCAACGTATTCTCCAACGTATTCTCCAAGAGTTTCACATGACTTTTCGGATTGATCCTTTACATCACAACAACACACGTTAAACCATTTGTCTTTATCAATTTTTTCATTGTTTGATCAATTTTTCATTCAATGTTTCAAAGTTTATCACTCTTTAAAATTCTTGAAATATTTAAATCAAATGGTTTTTTAAAAGATGTATGTATGTAGTTAAAGTTCTGTTAAAGCTTGGATTTAGCATCACGTTCATGTGTTTTAACCCTTATCCGTCCCAAAAATTTTTACCCCTTATAGTAACACTGTTTAACCGTTGTTACAAAATGTTTTAGGTATTTTTTTAATGTTTCCAAAGGTTTTGTGGATGTTAAATTTAGATAGGGTACGATATTTCTATTAGATAGTTTTCATTTAACTTTCATATTTACAAGAACACAAATTGATAGTATTGGTCAGGCGGGCTTCTACAAGGGTGTATGATCATGGTACTATGAAGGGATGTTCCTCCATTTTGGATGGCGTAGCGAAAGATGGAAATTGTATGAAGGCAAAGAGGAAGAAGGCCTAGCTTCCGTCATAGTTCATTTCTATCTTGGCGTTTGTATGGGCGAGTTGTGAGCGTGATTTATTAAATTGTGTAACATTCGTAGCGGGAGTTGAATAGGACAATCTGATCATTCAGGTAAATGAGTGATAGTTTCAAAAAATGAGGCCCCACATTAAGCGCTGGTTAATCAACAGGACCTTTTAATTTTGGGTTGGGTAGGTAGTCCAAGACTGCCTACGCCTTAACCGTAAAGGACTCAGCTATCGGCGCAACCAATACGGCCTTGTTATTGTCCGGCGATTGCGTCAAAGAGGAAAGACGCCATTGCCAACTATTTCCGAGGCCCTAATGCGCAATTTTTAGCCACATACGCAAGCCACGTTTTATTAAACCAGCAACCAGCAGCAGCAGACCAGTATCAGCAACCCGAAAGCGCGCCAACGTTTGCATTAAATCCGTCGACGGAATTTACTTCCTGTAAAGTTGATTTGAAGTGCCCCTGACCACACTAAACTCACTCACAGCCACACTTTTTTCCATCAATAAAACCATCGAATTTCAAGTCAATAAATACTCAATTTTTGCTTTTAAAGTAAACTTTTTAGTTTGGCAAGAAACTCCACAGCTTAATCCGTAAAATTTGGTTCCGTGTTCCTTCCGTTGACCCATTAGTAGACCGACCTTTATACTGGATTTTCACAAGATAACACATGGAAAAGATAAAAATACATAGTTATCATTTGATGGTGAAAAGGGTAAATCTACTCAAGCTTCTTAAAAAATAGAGGGCATAAACAAATGTTGCCAGAACTTATTCCTGACGTTTCTCAATTTCATCCAAAAAACCTGGCAAAATTCAGGCAAACTGTTCATTCCAATATCCGGGCAAATTAGGTCAAAATCACGGAAATATTTAAAAAAATCAAGAAGAATACTCTTTTTTTTTCATCAAACCATATCAGCAGATTTAAAATTGTTGTTTTTTTTTTTAACCAAAACTTTGAGAAGACTAACAAAACTTACAAAGCTTTCATGGCAAAACTAGTCAAATTGGTTTTAATGATAAATAAAAAGTAAAAAAACTTCAAAAAGTCAAACGACTCATTTTGTTTTATTATTATTTTCTTTTTGTAAACTCGAGCCAAGCCGGGTTAAAATTAGAACTAGTTTTTATATTCTTTTATTTAACTTGGTTAGTACAAGTGGAATATATGGATTGACAATACCTATGTCAATATATGTATGTAAGAAGAGTATAAGGAAGAATTCTTAGTTTGGCCGTAGTAGAAAATTATTTTTTTTGAAACGAGCAAGACAAGAACATCATTTAAAATACATTTTTAACAACAGCACTAAAGTAATTAAATATAACATTCCCTTAATTTAAACTAATAATTTGTAATCTACGTATATCTATTTCATCTTCTTAAATTATGCGCAGTGAACTTGTTAACAACTATAAGAATGAACTTCAAGCAAATTTGCCTGCACCATTTATACTAGAGTGTCCATTTCTCAGCCATTTTCCCGTTCCCGGGAATCGAGAAATCTGGTGGCCTGTTTCCCGGGAATTCCCGGGATCCCAGGAAATATTAAAAAACATGTAAAATATATGCATTTCGATTCAAACAAAGCTTATCGAACCATTCGTACATACTAGCCCATAATTTGTTCAAAATGTACTCTTCATAATATTTTTAAACCTATTTTTACGCATATGAATCAAACAGTTTTCAAAGCGTTCAAACGAACTTTAAAATAACCTAAATAAGTTAAATGCAATCAGGGCTTGATAAAAAAAAAATTTATTTGTTTGATTAATCCAACTTTTTTTTTCGTCTTTTCTTTACATATTTGCTCTTCATATGAAAAAAAAAAACGATGGTTTCTTCATTTTGAAGTTTTTAAATTCACCTGACTTTCCAAGATGGATACAAGTGCACAAATGTTACCTTCGAGAAAACATATTCTGCCTGCCGCACGATTTTTCATATGCCTTAAGAAGTGTTGTGGGTTTTAGTTCAATGAAAACGGTGCATTATAAACATTCCAACTTATCTATTAGAATAAAAACATGAACCGAATGGCTGCAAAATGTCTACTGCCACAGGAATTGGCATATTTTCAATGAGTTTTGTATGAATACATTTTTAAAAAGAACTATAAGAATGGTTCTGGAGGCTTCATGCTTTTCCGGAGGAATAATTTCATACATGTCGGGAACTCCCAGGAATGAAACTATGATTCCCGGGAATGGAACTATGATGCTATGAGCTAATCTTGTACAATTTTCGGGCTTTCAGCTCTATTTTTTTAGATAAATTTTGAAAAAAAGGGAAAAATTCACAAAAAAAAAATGTGAGCCCTTATTTTGGCAAACTATCGAATATCATCAACATTTTAAAACCAAAGATTTTAACTCAATGACCAACTTTCCTGAAAACCGCGAGTTATTCAAACTTCTGAGAAAAAGGGGTTTGGACTTTTTTCCGTTTAATAATGGAGTTTTTTTTCCATAAAATAAGGAAATTTTTTTGTTAAAAAAAGTTGTTTTTTTTGTAGGAGGTTGTGTGTTTCAATAATGGTCCGTGAATTCTGAAATCTGCAGATAATGATGTCAAAATTTGTTGGGATGCAGTGCATGACTATTGAATTCGGCATTAATATGATTTTTCAAAGCAATGTTATGTTATGCTGGGGTGGGAAAGTGAATTTTTCGGATCTCACAACAGTTATAGAAAATTCGGCATGCTGCGATGAATAGTTTTGAAGCACTGTGATTTTAGAAGCAGCGTAAAAATTTGTTTTTTGATTTAATAATAAGAATGCTTCTATTATAGGGGTACAGGGGTAAGTACAACGATGAAAGGGAATGGTAAATTGTAACAAGGTAAGAGATACAACATGAGTAAAGATATGTAAATATTTTTTTGATTGTATATTGATTGTATATTAATAGCTTAACTCTATTATGGGGTTCAGTGGGGGGGGGGGGGGGGGATTGGACAGGACATCAAAAGATCGGAAGACTGATATACAATGGATTGTGGGTTCAAGCCAGCCGGAGTATCTTGGCAAATCGAATCATGAGTAGGTTACTTAGGTACCTTTTCAGGATTCTTTATTTGTTTCGAACAGTTGGAAGGGAGTAAGATGAGTCAAACCTGTCCCAAGCCAGTGGTAACGGACCCCTTGGTTGTGCTGCACTTATTGTTGATGAGTTAAACATGAACAATATTTGAATGTGCGATCGAGATTTCCCGTACCCCCTCGGGTCGAAAGACCTATCAGCCGCTGGTGGGTTTAACTACATACATACATACATCTATATATATAAAAAGCAATTATCTGAATGTTTGTTTGTTTGTTTGTTTGTTTGTTTGTTTGTTTGTTTGTTTGTTTGTTTGTTTGTTTGTTTGTTTGTTTGTCCTCTATAGACTGAGCCGTCTTAAGAGCTAGAGATCTGAGATTTGGCTTGGATGCTCATTAGGACGAGGAATGATGAAAAATGTTTTTAGATTTTTGGACGACCCCTTCTGAAGGTGGTCGTCCATACAAGACAAATATTGTTTTTGCGATATTGGCTTTATTATACATCGGTTGTTATGAAAATTTCCACATGAGTGTTTTAAGAGACGAGCAATCGATTACAGTTATCAAATTTAGGGTCAGGGGTCGGCCAAAGGGGTTATTATCTGTTCACTGATTCTACGATATTCTCTTGATTGAGCATAGAATTTTAATGAAAATTGACACATGGGAGGTTAACAGAAAAGATCATTGATTTCAGGTGTCAAGTTTTGAATCGTGGTCAAAAAAAGGCCGTCCATGTTAGTTGCTCACTGTTTTCGTGATATTGTCGTGATCATGCATCGGATTGAAATGAAAATGTTCAGATGAGGGTTATAAACTATGAGCAATTGACTTCAGGTAGCATGTTCCGTGTCAAGGGTCGGCGAAAGGGGCGTTTGTATTCACTGTTCACTGTTTTCAGGTTCCTGACGTTATTTTACATACACCGAAAAAACTTTTCACATGAACGCTACGTGAAATGTACATGGATTTTTGCCACCATGAAAATCACGTGAAACTTACGTGAATTTCAGGTAGCAAACAGAGCTCGCGCAGCAAGCAGATTTCACGTAATTTTCATATGAGTTGTATATGAAATCAACGTAGGTCAATTCGTTCTGCTACATGTAAATCACGTAGATTTCATTGTCACATTAACGTAGGGAGTTTTTTCGGATATTTTAACTAATATGTTTTGATTTTGAAATAAGTCATATTTATTGTTCGGCAAAATTGCGCTAACATGTGCATTTTCCATTTTCAGGCACTTTTCACTATTCACTTCATTCAAATTATTAAACACAAAATTTGGCATTTGTTTCGCCGCTTCGACGAGTGCTTAGCCTTGTCAGCTGCCTCAATTTTTAATCCTGTTAAAAAAATATCAAAAATGTAAATACGCTACCACACAACAAAATATTATTACTTACGAAATAAATATCAGCTTTTCCATCACTCAGATTTTTTTGTCTTCATGCACCAACTGTCGGATCCGCGCCATATTGAGAACTGTATTCCTTCACACAGGTTTTACGTGAATGAGCCATTCAGGCTTACGTGAACATCACATAGAATACACAAAATCTCTCTGTACTTGACGGATCACTGGATTCTCACGTAAATCGAATGTGTCTTTATTTTGACAGCATTCAACTATATGAATTTCACGTAAGGATCAAGTGATTTTTTATTAACTCCTAGGTGCTTCACGTAAACCAAGCAAAAATTCACGTAACGAGTGGCTACGTGAAAATCCAGGTAAATTTAACGTTCCTTTTTCGGTTGATTGTATAATTTGAAAAGAAAAAATGGCACAAGGGAGTTTTGAGGAACGTAAAATTGGTTTCAATTATCTATTTTCGAGCCATGGGACAGAAAAAGAGGGTTTCATTGAAAGTTCAGTGTTTTGTGCAATAATTTTGATACCCATTTAAGTGTGAAGGTCAAGCAAAAGAGTCGTGCACACAAACAAATAGTACATGTTTCTGCCATAATGTCTAGATTTTGCAACCGATCGAGAAGAAAACACTCTCACATAAATTTTGATAAAAAGGCAATCAACCGTTTAATTTGAATTTCAAGTAATAGTAATAGTAGCGACTTTAAACACTGTTGATTTTTCCCCCCGAAATTGTCGAACGAATGTTTCGAATTCATTTTTTAAACTCATTTTGACGTTCCAATGATTTAAAGCGAAACAAAGTTCGTACGAGATCAGCTAGTACATACATAAAACGCATGTTGAATTAAAATCGTTGCATAAAGTTGTAAAGAATTGATTTTATTGATCCGGATAACACAATAGAATAAGATTGAGGTAACTTTTTCCATTTTCAAAGTCATTTCTGATCCAAAATGAAAAAAAAGAATGAATCTATTGATTTATTCCTCAACGATTTAAATCTTTTAGTACCGATCGGAATTGCTGAATCTGCTAAAGTTTAAGCAAGGGAACACCGAAATTCGGCCTTCTATATCTAAGAAACTACTGGGCCAAATTCTACGAATTTAAAAGCCTCATGAAAATTTCAATCATTTTTGTTTTGTTTCGATTACAATTGTTTTGACATCTTTTTGTCATCCGTGACTTATAACAATCTTGATATTTATTCCTATGCGAAAACACTGTCAAACTAAATAAAAGATTTTCTTAATAAAGCTTCGATGAAATCTGCTATATTTGCTTTTTAGGCGCTTCGGCTCGGCTAAAACTATATCAATCCTGAAAGTTTGTCTTACCTATAAAAATTTGTGAAATAAAATTCTTGATTTAGGCTACAATTAATATTTAAAGTAAGAGTCGCAGCTTTACATCCAAAAGGCCGCATGCGGCTCGCGAGCCACTGGTTGCCGACCAGGTTGTAGACCCCTCGATGTAAGCGTAAAAAGTCCTAGTTTTCGAATGCTGCTAAAATTAGCGGTGCTACTTATCGAAAAATAAATTTTTCTCCCACACCAAGGAAGTGATACCAAATCATATTTGTTAGGGTTTGAAGTTTGGCGATTTTTTTTAAACATAAAATTCATAACTATTTTTTAAATGTACAAACATAAAGTAAATTGAGCAATAAATTGGTTAACGATTTGTTCCTAGAAGGAGAAAAAAAATATGTTGTTTGCTTGATATTTGGATCACAGCAATTTTTCCCATTTGTATCCCGATTCACCACATTTAACTGTACCCAATTTGATTTGGGGCTGGGTTTATTAATGGGCAGAAAATGGAAGCATTTATTTCTTCCTATAAATCGAATTATATAAACCTTGTTATTGAACTATAATAACAGTGTTTCAGTACTCACGATACTCTTTGCGTAAAAGTAAGTATTTGTATAGTTGAATAAAGTTTCATTTTTCTTCCAACTTATGTTTCGTATGTTTAACCGCTTTTTAACGATCATGTTATGAAAACTTCGTGATGTTTTTCAAAGCTACAAAATAACGTACAAAACATGTATTTCAAATTCCTTCTGGAGCTACCCAGTTTGGATCCGTTTCTAAGCTGGATGAGAAAATTTATACAGGCAACAGACAAACAAGAGGCTTACATTTTGCGTATCTATTTATAATGCGCGCAATTCCATAATTTTACGAGATTTCCGTAGCATAAAGTGCATTAAAAGAAAATAGCGCATATTACTCTGAATCGTAGGGTAAAAAATACAACCTCTATTTACCGATTTCCTCCCAGGCAGCCGCGTCACGCAACGACAATACTCCTTCCACGAAAAATTTCTCCCACCCACCTTCCCAGTTAATTCGATTGCCGTTTCGTGTTGTTTGCTTGACCTGACTCAATCGTCTTTTCCAACCCACTGCACTCTGGGTGGCCCCAAGTCATCCAACGAATGCCGGCAGCCAGCTCGCGGAAAAGCGTCGTCCTTTTTGGAGGGAGAGCGAAAATTCAGCGAGATTCACTCTGGCAGATCTCCGCAAAGCAAAACGTCGCGCACTCACTACTGTTATGAGGGTTCATTTTGGTCCCTCTGCACCTTTCTCCCTGAAGCCCCTCTAAGGAAGGGGCCAATGGGGTCAAATCTGCTAAGGGTTGTCAGTTGCCAGAGCGTGTCGTTTGGTCGACTGAACCAAATGAAGGAAAAAAATAACGAAAAACTTTCTAATTCACGCCACTGCAGCTTCATCAATAAGCTTAAAGGAACATATACCAACAGTAGCGCTAGTGTGACATGGCACCGATCCGTGTTATGTTTTGAACCGTCGAAAGCGACTACGGCCAAGTCCTGCTGTTTCCTTGCTTTGGCTGGTGCTGGGGCTTTTTCACTCTATTGATTTTTCCGGCGAGCAAATGTTGTTTCTTAGTTGCTCCGGGACAGTTTTTTCCGAACCGGGGTGTTATTCAGCGAAACGTGGCTTGGGTTAGCCGATAGCGGAAGCCAAAGACAGGCACAGGATGATTCGGTTCCGTCGGTGACAGAAAATTGTTTATGGCTCTGCAGTGCCAAAAGTTTCAAAATCTAATATGTAAGCATATGATAAAAATGTTTCCTGACAGAAATTTTCAAAACAGTATCTAAGAACTGTACAAGAGTAAGAGAAAATCTTCGTGATACTTCAATTGAGATAATTTTGTAGAAAATCATCATGATAATGGGTTTATTCTTTTTTTCAACTCAAACAGGGGTAATAAAAAGCAATGAAACTGAAAACAAATAAATGCTCGTTACATAGCTGATTAAACTTAACGATAACTTGATGAGCTTCAATGACTCTTTATATGATACCATTCAATTATGAAAAAGGAGATGATGAAATTCCGTTCCGTATTATTTGGATGTAATTGGTTTTATACCTGTCATTTTTGTTAAATGAGTATCCCAAGTAACACATATTAAGTCAACTAGCATTAGAAAGTTTTATGATGGTTTTATTATAGCATTTTACATGTAGCTAGTTTTATAATTGTTTTCTTATGGACATGACAAGTACTTAGATTCTTGATTCAAATATTTCAAGCTTTTTTGCATGTTTTGTAAAGGCAGTGCTTGATTTAAGAACCGTAATAAAATAAGGTGACAGTTCTTGATCAAGATGTAAAAACAGGACACGCTCAAGCTAGATTGCACATATTTGTATTGGAATTCCCATTCTAACATCTCTTTATAAGACATGTGTGTTATTTTTTAATTAAATAAAAGAATAGTTTTTCGATTTTATCATTGATCGATTTTTAAATACGCGCTAAATTCACGCTCGATTTGATCACGGTGATTGTTGCGGTTTTATCACGTTGTTTTTGAAAATCATACAAAAATCATTTGCCATACTTCCATTTTTATTTCAAGTTTCGCCAAATTCACGGTTTTGCCATAATCACGGTGAACTGAGCGTAATAAAATCGAAAACCTGCTGTATATAAAAATCTTCGAAATACTTTAAATTACATGAAGAGGTATGAATACCTCTACAATATGAGTATTTAATGAAAGGGCTCAACTTGTAGGAGGAAAAATTTGTTGCTTGACAACATCATTAATACAAGATGGCGAGTTCTGCTTTTCTTTTCAAAGCTATAAATTACTTAAAATCTCATCAATCATCCACAATATCGGTATTGGTTGAAAGGACTAAAAGAGTAGAAATCAATTTTTGCTGTCTGACGCCATCTTGAAATCCAAGATGGTGGTATTCGCTCAATTTGAAATTGCTGTAAATACTTGAAATTGCATTGAGCCCCCGGAATATGGATATTGGGTAAAAGGGCTCAACGAGTAGAAGTTGATTTTTTTTGTCTTGAAATCCAAGGAAGAGGCATCTGATCAACTGAAAAATCTCGCGTGAGCTTTCATTACGTCGTATGAAACAAAAATAAATAAATAGTTTTATTACGAAAACGTACAAAAAATTACATAAACTAGTCGCAACTTCTTTCCATTTAGAATATTTGTAGCCTGGACAACATATTCTATATGCGAAATACAAATTTTAAAGTGGTTTTGATAACTTTTGCAGCAGTTTTCTGTGAATTCTTAAGATGTTTCATACGACGTACTGAAAGCTCACGCGAGAAATGCTGTAAATAAATGAAAAACGCATGAAATTCCCGTAACATGGATATTAGGGTGTCCCAAAGTTGCAGAACTTCTGGGAATCTGGGGGCTCACCCTCCAAATGGTAGATTAGGATGTGCAGAACAAACTTTTGTATCGGACCGACTGAAAAAAATTATGTTTAGAGGTTCCGCAAGCGCGATCTTTGAAAAAAGTCCACTTTCAAAAGATTTGATTTTAAATAAATTCTGAGTCCAAAAATTTTCATAAAATTTATATATTTTAAATTTTTTTTAATTTTGTTCGAGTTAAATACTACACGTAAAAAATGAAAAATGAACCAAATTTGTATCAAAATGTAAAACAAGCTAGCTATTTCCAAGAAAAAAAATTTTTTGGTCCAAAAATTTTGAATTCAACTGACCAAAATGTGTACCAAGCGTGAAATATTTTTGATACCAATGCCATCAAAAGATGCGGATTTTTGTGCACTTAAACTTTACAGAACAAAGCATGTTGTTTGTATCATCGTGTGAAAGCTATTCACGGTTTAATGCTTAGTAAAAATCACAATTTAGGATATTTTTTAATTTAATTTATCAAATTGTCATAACAAATACCTACTTTAAAATCAAAATACTTGCAAAAAAAGACTTAGATGGTTTAAGAAAGTCATCAGAAGGCCATATGCCAAATTTCAGTGGAATCGGACAACAGGAAGGGGTTGCACTGAATTTCAAGTGTGAAAGGAATTCTGAGACATAGTGTTCTAAAGAAGCATAAAAAACTGGTTTTTCATCATAAATTTTTGTCTTTACTAATCGATTGCTTAATTATGTAGATTTTATTAAAATTTCAATTAAGACTAACATTTTACCTGAAGACTGCAACTCGATTGGACTTAAAGCAAAAAAGTTATGACTGTTCCAAGATTGTAATTTTGTGGCAAATTGTCGTTTAACACTCAATGAGTACATTTTACTCATTGCGTTTTACAGGACAATTTGTAACCAAAATACAATCTTTGAACAGCCATAACTTTTTTGTTTTAAGTCCAATCGAGTTGCAGTCTTCAGGTGAAATGTTAGTCTTAATTGAAATTTTAATAAAATTTACATAATCCAGCAATCGATTGGTAAAGACGGAAATGTATGATGAAAAACCAGTTTTTTATGCTTCTTTAGAACACTATGTCTCAGAATCCCTTTCACACTTGAGATTCAGTGCAACCCCTTCCTGTTGTCCGATTCCTCTCAAATTTGGCATATGGCCTTCTGATGACTTTCTTAAACCATACAAGTCTTTTTTTGCAAGTATTTTGATTTTAAAGTAGGTATTTATGATGTCTTAATTTGATAAATTAAATAAAAAGTATCCTAAATTGTGATTTTTACTAAGCATTGAACCGTAAATAGCTCTTCACACGATGATACAAACAACATGCTTTGTTCTGTAAAGTTTAAGTGCACAAAAATCCGCATCTTTTGATGGCATTGGTATTAAAAATATTTTACGCTTGGTACACATTTTGATCAGTTGAATTCAAAATTTTTGGACCAAAAAATTTTTTTTCTTGGAAATAGCTTGCTTGTTTTACATTTTGATACAAATTTGGTTCATTTTTCATTTTTTACGTGTAGTATTTAACTCGGAAAAAATTAAAAAAATATAAAATATATAAATTTCATGAAAATTTTTGGACCCAGAATTTATTTAAAATCAAATCTTTTGAAAGTGGACTTTTTTCAAAGACCGCGCTTGCGGAACCTCTAAACATTTTTTTTTGTCAGCTCCATACAAAAGCTTGTTCTGCACATCCTAATCTACCATTTTGAGGGTGAGCCCCCAGATTCCCAGAAGTTATGCAATTTTGGGACACCCTAATGGATATGAGTTGAAAGGGCTTAACTAGAATAAACCGAATTTGTCTATCTAAAGCCATCTTGAAATCAATGATGGCTTTCGTTGAACTTCAAATGCTGTAAATGACTTAAATTCGCATGAAACTCACACAAAATTAATATTGCGGGAAATGATTTAACGAGTAAAAGTCGAATTTTGCTTTCTGACGCAATCTTGAGCTCCAATATGGCGGATTCTGCTGAACTTGAAAATGCTGAAAATCACTTAAAATTGAATGAAACTACCACAACTTATGATGAAAAGGCCCAACGACTATAAATAGCTTAACCAAACAAAACTTATGCAACAAGATAAAAGACAAAAAAAATGCAAAGCTTGACAAAACTAGTTTAAATTAGATACAACAAGATCAAACTTTATGAAGCATCTTCAATATGAGGCAAATTTAAACAAGATAAAAAACTAGATGATTAAAAAAAACTGGACAGAACAAGAGCAAACAAGAAATATGTAATAAGATAAAAACATATTAAACGAGTTGAAACACGGTTTTATAAGAAAAAAAATGACTAATAAATATTGATAGATAATAACTAAATTAAATATTTGAAACAAGATAGATTACAACATTTAAGACATAAAAAATATACACATGAAAAAATTATTGATAAAATTAGCATCAAGAAGTTAACGGATGACTCTTCTTTAAATTGTCCTGTGTTATTGTCATTTTCACCTTTAATTTTGTTTTGTTTTCATCTAGTTTTAATTTATTCAACCTTTTCTTTAATTAAATTTTGGTTTTTCCTAGATGAGTCTTGTTGACTTTGATTTATCTTAAATTGTATTATTTTATCTTCTACGTTTTAAAACAATAATTGAACTTTTTTTGAATAGTTTGATATTGTTTAAATAAATATCATTTGTTCTATCTACTTTTGTCTTGTTCATTCGTATTGCTTGTTTTATTTTACTTTGTGTTTTATTAATCTTTTTTGTTTTATCTTGTTTCATTTTGTTTTATTTTGAAAAATCCTGTTTTATTTTGTGTCATGTTGTTTTCTATTGTTTTGAATTGTTTTATAATGTTTTATTTTTTTCTCATCGTCCTTTGTTTTATTCTATCTGGTTTTATTTTCTTTAACCTGGTTTTAGTATATCTAATGTATCTTGTTGTTTTCTGGTTAATCTTCAAAAATTTAATTTTGTTTACTCTTGTCTTGTTAAACCTCCATCACCTTTTTGCATTTCTTTTGTGTTTTTTATTTTGTGTCATATAAATTTTGTCTTACTCTACCTTATTTTTTTTGGTACGTCTTATTTTGTATTTTTTTATCTTTTTTTTTTTCATATTATTTGATACTGACTTATCATGTTTTGATTTGATTTATCATGATGAGTCTTGTTTTATCCAGCTCATTCATTTTTATTTGTTTTTGGTTCTAACTTTGACTCGTTAATTTTTTTAAAAAATTGGTTGCTCCCCCTTTTACCAAATTCCATTTTAAATTATTTTTATAATTTACATTGAAAACTAACAAACAAATATTTTTTAAATTGGTTGTTCCCCATTTTCCCAATTTCATTTTACAATAATTTTCATATTTTACATTCAAAATGAATGAACAATTGATTTGAATTAAATGAGATTTTCAACCTTTAAAAGCATTTTAAAGATCAGCGGAAGCATCATTTGGGTAGCGTTTGAAAGAAAAATTTGACCTCTAAAGCTTTCACCCAATACCCAAATTGTGGGAGTTTTAAACGGATTTTAGCCGGTAACAGCGTTTGAAAGTGAATCGGAATCCGCCATCTTGGATTTCAAGATTGGGTCAGGACTCAGGACGCGAAATTCGACTTCTTCTAGTTTAGCCCTTTCACTTAATACCCATATTGTAGAGGCTTTATGCGATTTTCAGTGATTTACAGATTTTGAGCTTTAGCGAAAGCTGCCATCTTGAATTTCAATATGGCGTCAGAAAGCGAAATTCTACTTCTTCCAGTTAAGCCCTCTCACCCAGTACCCATATTGTGGGGGTTTTATGTGATTTTTAGATAAGCATTTAAAGTTCAGTGGAAGTCGCCATCTTGGATTCCAAGATGACCTCAGGTAGACAGGTCAGGTATTTTTTCAGACCTTTCTTCCATCAATTACATAATTTTTTGTCAAAACTCAGAAACTACTAAAAAAAATCAAGATAGAAATATTGAAAAAAATTTTTTTTTTCAAGAAAATTCATTAACAGATTCAAAATCGTATTTAAGGCTTTGAAAACCCTTTTTATGATTATTTCTGCAGAATATGCTAAAAAAATTTTTGTTTCTGTGGCTAAATGAAAAAAAAAAAAAAATAACAACACAATATTTTTTTTTGTTTGATTTGCCAAATATTTATTTGTGCTTTTGTTTGGGCAAACTAAACAGATTGGCAAACATGCTCCTTTTATGTATTCTTTAGTAAAATGTTCATGATTATCAGTAGTTTGTAATGTAGCAGACGGCTTTTTTAGCCAGAAATTGAAAATATTTTTTTCTAAGAATCATGTCAGTTTAGTCAATGTTATCGAACAATATATCATATTTCACGGTTTGTATTTTAAAGCCTTGAAATATTGTTCGTGTGGATTATAAATATTGTTAACAACTTCTGACAAAGATCGGTCATTACACTGATATTCATATTTTTTAAATTATTTAAAAATTTATTGTTGTTTTACGTTAATTTCATTTGGATGCTCCTGTTATTTTCCTTTTCTTATTTATATAACGTTTGAACTCGAGAAACGCTGACTGGGCTCACTAATTCGTTGAGGCCAAAAGCTATTTATTAAAATATGAAGTCAAGAATAGTGTGACATAATTTTTTTATACATGATACGGTTTTTGTTAACATGTTTTCTCAATTTATGTTACGTATTGACTGATTTTGGCGGGAAAAACATGCAAATAATTTCTCAAAATGGAACAATAATTACACGCAATGCTACCCAAACATGTGTGAAAATAATCATCATTGACTAAAATTTTCTCACCGTGAACCCCAAACGTCTAAATCGGTCTGTCGTATATTTTGAAATCCTGTTCCAAATTTGCATGAATTTGGAACAAAGGCGTATAGCTGTTGGGAATTTTGAAATCGATAACTGTGCTAAAACAGCAATTTACGCCACCGGTGCCAGACGGACTGTTTTAGCGTGATCGAAAACCGTGTTTTGCATACACCGTTGGGACAGCCCGTAGTTATGTTGAAAAATTTAACATATTAAGGACTCCAAAAATTTTTTTATTCGGCCCGCGAAGAAATCTTAACAAAGAAATACAGAATTTCAGAAGCTGTTTTAATCAAATTTAAAGTAGTCTAATGAATTTCGGCAACCATGTTTAAAGTTCATTGGAGTCCCCCAAGCAACCAGAATTCTCTTAAAAAAGGTTCCATAGAAGCTTAATCAGCTCTCGTTTGTATCTGAAGAGAATGCTAATCAGCCGAAAATTTAAGTTGTTAAAGCTTCTTTCAAGTTCGTTTAGGTGGCTGTAGAGATCGCTATTCAGCTTCTAAGAGAATGACAAAAAACTTCTGCGCGCCGGAAAAAAAAATACGATTGACAGATTACTCTGACAACCAGATGTCAAATTCTTAGGTTGCCGGTCTATCATGGTCTATCTCATTGGTTTTAATTATATTGTTTTGATTACAAAAGCAACTTACGCCTATAGAATTGAACCGCTGCTCTCAATGGTTGCAATGAAACTCACCAGCCTCTCGACCAACCCAGCAATAGTTCATTGCCACTGTAATAATTAGTATTTAAACTTAATGTCATTTGAGATGATTGAATAGGTTAGTCAATAGATTGTACCTTATTTCGTTTAAAGGACTATCAGTACAGAATATGAATAAAAACAAAAATTCGCATCATTTAAAATTTATTCGAATATCTTAACATTTATGAGAAAAATTCCAAAAAATCATGAATTCCATTTGTAAATATCAGTACAGATAATAACAAAACAAATACCATGACAAGAAATTGACAGAAATTTTTGAAATGTCACTTAGAATTCCCATAAAGGTTCTTTAAAACACCTTCAAGTATCTTAATGGTGCGTTTTAGAATGATTCGCGAACGTTGTCGACCTTCTTGAAAGAATTTCCATTAAAAGCGAAGTTCCGTTATCGATAGTATAACCTTTCAAAGGGCGATGGAAGTTCCTGAGTCACTTTAACGCGACAAGAGTCACCTGAAGTTCCCGTAAAACATTTTTTCAGCCAAATGTGAACTTCGGAGTTCCATCTTTAAGTAAAAATGCGACTTTTGGTTGCTTGGGCCAGTACTGGTTTTAAAAATATGAAACATTTCACATTCTCCTTTGCAGGAAAAAAAAAGAAAAATATTGAAAAAAGTGATTAATCTTACCCCCGATAACGGTACGAAAAACTGACAAAATAAACAAAATTGGTATTATTGTCTAAATGGACAAAATTGATGATATTAATTAAATAAATTTAATTGACAAAACTGACATAATTGATGCCATCATCAAAATTGATAAAATTACCAAAATTGTCAAAATGACAACTTTTGCAAGTGTGACTGAATGGACAAAATTGACAAATTTGACAAAATGAACAATTTCAATTAATTTTTTTTCAAGTAAGTTTTGTCCATTTTGTCCATTAATGTTTTGAATGTAGTTTGTTTTGTCAATTTGGCCAATTTTATCAAATTTTTCAATTCTGTCCATTTGGTCAATTATGTCAGTTTTGTTAAGTATTTCAATGCAGCTTGTTTAGTCAATTTCACCACTTTTGTCAATTCCATCAATTTAGTAAAATTTTTACCATTTTTTATTTGTTATTTTTGCCATTTTTCAATTTTATTTATTTTGCCATTTGTCAACATTAATGGCAGTTTGGTAAAGTTTGTCATTTTTGTCAACTTTGTCTATTTGGTTAATTTGGTTATATATGGCAATTTTTTTTTATATTTTGTCATTTTGACCAATTTTGTCAGTTTGCTCAATTTTTCTTCATATGACAAGAAATAGGCGAGGGAGAGTGGGGTAACGTGGGCCACTGTAAATATCTCAGCTGTGTGTTGAGATAAAAATCTCAATCCAACTGTCATCGTCGTCGCTTTTCGTAAGCATGTTTTTCAATATGTTATAGACTTATGTACGTATCAAAGGCTTCTTTTATTTAACTACTCTTTAAAAATGTACTAACAAAATTAAACAAGCATCCGAAAAATTGAATACATGTGAGACCTAAAGTACATAACAAAAATTTGCTCATACGCGTATGATCTTAGTTTTGTCATGTTCTTTCACGTAGAAAAAGAATTTTTGATGAAACATCTATGAGTCACACAAACGCATAAAATTTGCAAATCATTGCTTGTGGGGAATCGTCGGCCACATTTTGTGGAGTACCTTGGGCCACCTTTATTTTGGCGTTTTTATACACATTCAGAACTTAAAATACGTTTTTCCTACCAGCAATGTTTTCTTATGCCATATAAAGAGTTGTGAAAAATATTTTGTCCATTTTTTCCTATGCGATAGCGACGAACGTATATCCTTTATAAGGAATTTTGCCGAAACGTTCGCAGGCCAAGCCTTAGGAACTATCCGATCACACACAACTCTCTTTTTTATTTCTCCATCTGAAATCGCTTTGAAACAACTAAATAAATTATGAAATTTCAGCTTTAGGTCAACTTATAAACTTTGCACGTTATCTAGTCAATTAAGATTTGGTGGCTCCCGTTTTCCCACAGTTTTTTAAAATCCAAAAAGAAACTTTTTTTAAAACAATCAGAACTCGGGAAATTAATTTATTTGAAAAATAATGAAAAATGCCTAATGATACCTTCAAAATGTAGAAAACCTTTCCATTTATTTTTTTTCTTTCTATCTTTTATACTAAAGAAGCTATGAAGCAAAGGTCCATGAAACCCCACTCTCCCCTATCAATATTATTTTCTTTTTGACATCTTGTCAATTTAGTCATTACGGATTTTTCGGCTAAAATCCACTGCCAAGTTTATTGAATCGGGTTTTTTGCAAATAAATTTATGCACTCATGGGTTCTCCCTGACGTATCATATAATAATGGATCGTATAATTCTGCATTCTAGCGTTTCATGAATCATTTCGGTTTCTGAAATGGAAGTGATCCAATATTTTCCTGGCAACATTGTGTTGACCTTTTGAAAACCACAAAAAAAATGCAACCAAGGCTCTTGCTGCAGTAAAAACTTGAATATAGTTTTTTAACACTGAAGCATCTAAAGCCGCCGGACGACGGCTGCGGACAGCACTAGTGATTGTTTTAACGGTTTTTTTTTCCTCAGCCGTTTTGACCTTGTTGTTTTTCGGTTGGTTGGGATATAGATACATAGATGTGTATAGATGAACGTATATGAATAATTGGACCGGCTGGTCTTGGCACTTACTCTCGTTCGCTGCTCAGCTAGTTTGCCGTTGAAACCGCCGACTACACTAAACTTGGATGGTTTCTACCCACAACCCATCTGCAGTATTCCGGCACACACTTACTAAAGCAGTGGTCGCTGTCGGTTGCCAAAAAAGCAAAGACGAATTTCCATTCCCGCACGATTTGAAGGGGACTTAGTGGCGTCAGTGTAGTGTGATCCTCTTCGGATGTTGCGCTTGTGTCGGTCGACTGCCAGGCGATACATATACCTATAGGTAGCTTCGTGACATAAGACCCGCAAAAATCACTGCGGTACACTTTTATGGCGGGGTGGCCTTCACTGCTCGTTAACCGGATATGTGCTTTTACTGAAAAACAATCTCTCCCATTGCAGATGAAGGGAGTTTGAATACGAGTACAAACTAAAACGGGGTGCTTTTTACACGTAGGAACTTTTACTGCGTTTGCTCCGCCTTTTTACGGGATCATCAAAACAAAACACACGTACTGCAAAAATAAACTACTTTTAAACATTGAGCGAGCGTAGCAAAGTACCACTTCCTTTCCCCATACTCCGAGAAGAGAAGAAAGCACCAGAAAAAAACCCCGTACCAAAAGGCGAAAGATCTTGCAGAGGAGCGCCTCTTTCTTCTTACAACTACGATACGATGTGCTGTCGTATGTTTGCCAACACAAATCACGGACACACGGCTCTTCACGATATTTATAGCACTTCTGATTAAATTTTCATCACTGCTAGCATATTCCGTTGACCATAACGACGCTCTCGACAACAGCACGACGCGATGCCTCTTAGTAGTAGACGGACGACGACGACGCTTCACCTAGAGCATCACGCACCAGCATCCGCAGACGTGTTCAAGGGAAAACACCTAGAATACAGGAAGTCGATTACTTCGCTTCTTTTTTTTTCTTTGCTTGTGCCACTCTGCTGCTGCGGTTGTTTCACTTCGACGTTCCCTTCTGCTGAGTGACACACACAACTCCTTTCCCACCGGAAAGAGCAGAAGAAACCCCCCTAAAACAAACTTTTGCTGCCACGCACACGTGAGTTATCTCCTCCTTACCTGCTGGAACAGGTTTATCAGGTGAACTCGGCAGCAAAACGAAAACTTTACACACTTCCGCTTAGCTGCCCCACTCAATACAGGCAAAACCACACTTTCATCAGCCGCATTAAAATCGGGACTTTGGTCGTTTTTGGTGCAAAACCACAATAAACAGAAACAACAATACCCAACAATAAACCCCGAACCAAATACCCTTGCAGAAGGACAGAAGCAGAAACCGGACCAGCAATGGTCCTGCCTAATCCTTTCCCCCCCGCAATCCAACCTCTAGCTCTAGATTGCTTCCGAAGCAGCAGCAGCAGCAGCAGACCCAATGCGTAGGCCACACTTCAAAGCGTCGCGACACGGCAACCCGAAATTCAGAAACTCACCATCCGAACGGTTCGGGTAAAAGTCTGCAACTGACTTTCAAAATACTGCAACGTCTCCTCGTGCGTCGTCGATTTGTCAGGTTGTCCCCGTTCTATGTTAAGTCGACGTCGACGTCGTCGTCATCTTCGGATTTTCCGCACAGCTGAAAAGTGAGAGCGAGAAAACGGAGCCCGCAGACGGAACTCATTTTCCCGCCGCAGCACACAAAACAAGAGTGACTCAGCGCAGGTTGCTCAGAGATTGGGTCACCGTTCATTTTTTTGGATACCAAACAGAACAGCTGATAGACGAGCTACTTATGTTGTTATGTCGGGTGAATGTGTAGGGAAAATGAAGTCACAACCTGATGACCGGGAAAACCGGGTGGGTGTGTGCTCCACCACTCGATGGGATGTGGTGATAAAGGAAGAAGGGGCGGCGGGGAATTCCCACGGTTTACGGGAACGGGAATGGTAAACATAAGACAACAGTGCTAAACATAGGAAGTGCATGTTTAATTCCTCTCAGGATGGTGTACCTACCTGTTTGATAATTCAAAAAAAACTTAAAAGAAACCTGATTAAAAGCACATTCTTGATTTCTTAAAAAAAAAAATAGTTTATGTCAATCTTAACATAAAACTCTAAAGAAACTAATTTTAAAAAAGTGGTGGACGCAGGAAATTAAAATTCTACTTGCAAGAATGAATAACAAACACAAAATGTATCTCAGAAATCAAAACTATAGTAACTACATTGAATATAAAAAAAGCAAACGCACTTCTTAAACGACAAATAAGAACAGAAAAAAGGAAAACGTGGAATAAAACTAGTACAAATCTTAGGAATACTATGAAAATAATAGGAGGAGGTAAACCAGCCAAGAACAATAATTGGCTTTGGAATTACGAACAGCTAGCGAAAGATTTTATAGATCAATACTTCCAAGTTTTAAATAATCCGACTTTGTACATAATGAAGGAGACGGAAAATAAACTTTGATGAGTTAAAAGAACACTAAATTCCAGGAATCGACAATATCTTGTTCTATATCTTGAAAAATATTTAAATTGAACTACAGCTAAAACTTATAGAATTGCTATCAAATGTACTAGACACTGGAGAAAAATAAAGATGATCCCAATACTAAAACCTCATAAAGATCCTAACCAGGTGAACTCATATCGTCCGCTATCCATGATTTCGGTTCTACTTATAATGAACAACTTTATAGTAAAAAATAGACTAACAGAATATATTGACAAACATAACATTATACCTAGATCATTGTTTGGATTTAAAAAGCAAACGGTCAGCAGCCGCTGCCCGTGTTCTAGAGGATAGCGTTCAAGTCTTCTAATCCAGAGGTCATGAGATCGAGTCTCGGTCACGGCATACATAGTTCTCTTACTGTGGGTTGGTGGTATTAGCATTAGTAAAATTCTAGCCATTATATCTTTGAAAGATGTACGCTTTAGTCTTAAGTAGAATTTAGATCTCTTCAAAGAAATGTGAAGTTTCACTGAGATCCTATATGTATGTGTGAGTTAAAAAAAATTGCTTTAACACGTTCGTCGCCACGCTCATTTTGGTAGTTTTGCTAGCCGGGCCCGAAGAAATTTTCAGAGAGAGAAAGCAAAGAGGGAGAACTCCCATATTTGAAACGTGTGGCGAAGCTGAGCGGTAAACTCCAGTAAGAGAGCGTCACCTGCTTTTTGATGTGACGGGGCCCCCCAGGAAATACACCCGTCTGCCAAATATGGGTGACGTGGCGACGAACGTGTTAATACTAGTTTCGGAATTAAAAGAATCAAAACGGGACGGGGTAGTTATTATTGCTACTTTCTTTGACCTTACTTAAGCGTTCGACAATGTCGACATTGGAATTCTTTTTATAACATTAGAGAAAGAAAATATCCCACAGGAAAACACGAACTGGATATATTTCAACTTGAAAGAGAGAACTACAATATTAACTTTGAGAAACGGTTAACAGTTATTTATTTATTTTTTTTTACATTGTATACCGTCTCACGACATAGCTTGACGAACGTAATTCCTATAATTCACTCGGTCCATGGCAACCGTTCTCCAATTTCTCGGGCACCCCACGTTCGCCAGATCACGCTCCACTTGGTCTAACCACCTCGCTCGTTGCGCTCCCGCTCGTCTTGTTCCAACCGGATTCGTAGCGGACACCTTTTTTGCAGGACAGTTGTCCGGCATTCTCGCAACATGTCCCGCCTTAATTACATTCTGGATACTGGGTTCGCCGTAGAGTCGCGCGAGCTCGTGGTTCATCCTTCGCCTCCACAATCCGTCCTCCTGTATGCCGCCAAAGATGGTTCTTAACACTCGTCACTCGAATACTGCGAGTGTACGCAGGTCCTCCTCGAGCAATATCCATGTCTCGTGCCCGTAGAGAACAACCGGTCTAATGAGCGTCATTTACAAGTTACACTTAGTGCGAGGGCTAAGTCTTTTCGGTTAACAGATAGTTAATATTACAAATAAGGGATTACCACAAGGGTGCCCTTTAAGTCTAATATTTATTATAAGTCCAGTAATTAATATCTACACAAAGCAACTACATGAATTGACACAACAAGGACATTTGATACAGTTAGCAGATGAATTTATACTTCTAGTAAAATCAATCAATGCAACCACAGCAAGTAGAATAACTAACAACATGTTGAATAGATTAGCCATCATATTTGAAAACCTAAAATTAAAAATCCATTCAAAACAGCATCGATCATTTTTACAAATAAAATCCCCCGATCAATAGACCTAAAAATAGATAATCGAACGATTGAAATAGTAGAAAAACATAGGTTTTTAGGAGTTATCATAGATCATAAACTAAATGACAAAACTCATACACAAGATACAATAAAAAAGTCAAACGAAAAACAAACATCCTTAAAATGATAAACAGGAAACAGAACGGAGCCCATCCGAAACAAATGCTCCAAATACGGAATAACTGTATAAGCTGCGGCTGCAAAAAAAACTTTTCAGAAACTAGAACCAGCCTACTTACAGGCTTTAAGATAATCAATGAGACTATTGACCTCAACCCCAATCCAAGTAGTACTTGCTCAATCTGTTGAAATTCCTCTTATTCTAAGAGGACTATAAAGGAAGTTTCAAAAACCGTATACAACAGAAATAGTCCTTTAATGTTAACAAGAAAGTAACTTCAAAAGAAAAATAAAAAATCATCATTAATGAACTGTTGAATAATAACTATTAATTTGTTTATAAAATTTACACGGATGGATCATTGATTAATGGTAAAGTAGGATACGGATACTATGTTCCGCAAGGACTAATGTCCTACAGTGGAAGACTTAAGGAAGCCCGATCAGAAGAGCATATCAAAATTACCTATCTCAATGAGATATTATTAACTTATTCAGATATAGCTTTGATATCAAAATCTTCTTTATAATCGTTTAAAAAAAACCATTTATATCTCATTTGATACAAACAGAAATTTTTCCTGCCTATGTTTGCTCACTTGGAAACCTTTTATTGGAACTCTGAAGCTCTCCCGATCAGGAGAGCATATCAAAATTGTTACACAAACCCATCTCAACGAGATATTATTAATTTATTCAGATATAGCTTTGATCATAATCTTCGTTTTAGTCGTTTCAAAAAAAAAAAAAGATTATATCTCTTTTGATATAATCAGTTTTTTTTCTGCCGGGTGAGCAAATGCTTCGAAATATTTTATTGGAAGTTTGAAGATATCATTCCAATGCACCAGGCATGGTTCTGTGGTAGCGTGCGAGCCTCTCAACCTGCAGGTCGAGGTTCGAATCTCCTGGCTGATGCCCGAACATTTGGAAACAATGCATGAAAGTTTGAGTACAAGTCAGAGGAGGTAGTCCATTGAATAAAAGTAATGCGTGTGAGTCAAAAATAGCATACATGATTGTATGCAAGACTCATATTTTTGCATTTTAATGGTCTACATCCTATCTGATTGAGATATAATCTTGATATAATGCTAATAAGGGGTGATATAATTTAGTTATGCCTGCATGGAATTTTTGTTATAATTTGAGATATTTTAACATCCTACGGCTACGAGTACTAAATTATATCTCATTTTGATAGGAGAAAATTGAATATCAAAATATCTCATCTTGATATAATTTTGTTTTTCTCTTTTGATCGGGAGAATATACGATTATGAATGCTGGATTTACTGCCATTAAACAAGCAATAGAAAATACAATATTGAAATATCAACAAGAAATTTTAATTCAAACTGACTCCCAAAGTGCTTGTTCACTTTTAAAAAGGGATTTTACGGACAACCATATAGCAGCAACTATCAAAAACACAGTGGAAGATAGTAATATATCGAAATTAATAATACAATGGATTTCTGGTCGCTCAGGACACATTGGAAACAAACGAGCAGATTATGCAGCCAAGCTAGGAACAACACGTACACAAATAGAACATCATCACCTAACAAAGAACGATTTACTTATAACATTTAAGAGAAATATAGTCAAATAATGGCAAAATACGTGCAACAATATCTCATGAGAAAAGGGAATATTTCATTTTAATCACACACCTACAGTAAACCTAGGCCCATGGCTTAAGAACACAGATTTCAGTACATTAGATGTTATCATCCTTAACAGACTTAAATCAGGACACACAGCGACTAAAGAAAGACTCGCCAAATGGAATTTGGTTGGGTCTAACTTATGCGAAACCTGTCAAACAATTGAAAGCGTTGATCACATACTTTTCTAATGCATCAATTTAAATCAATTAAGATCTAAATATGATATACCGTAATCCGGGGTAATATTGATCACTTTTTTCAATATATTTCGATTATTTTTTCTGTTAAGGGGAATGTGGCATGTGTTAAATTTTTAAAACCAGTACTGCACTCCTATAAATGTAAAACATGGATGCAGAAATTTATTACACCTCTTTAAATTTGATTTAAAAATCGTTTTTGTTTCTGTTCAGAATTTGATGCTTTGGGGTGACAATGATCAGTCTCTATTCTGACGTTTTTAACGAGTTTTCTTGATCATAAAGGATACAAAACACCTTCATAATATTTACAAATGCTAGTTTATCAATTGAAGCTTGATTTTAGACGTTTTATTTCAAAAATATTTATAATCGAAAAAAGATCTATGATGCCGCCTACATTTAGGGGCAAAAATAAATATAATTGTTAAATAGTTTAAGCTTCAAAATACAAATGAAATTTTACCTTTACACATTCCCCTAGGCCCTCCCACTATTTTCATTTTCATTTCTTCTTCAAAGTCACGATTAGATAGGGTTCCTATTCATTAGTTCAATACGGGCTTACTCTTAGAAAATGTCCTTGTTTTTTAAATATCAAAAATTTATCATTAAATGACAATAAAAAATAGCACTTTAACTGTTCATATGCAAAGAAAAACAATTGTTTATTCACATACAACAACCCATATGCTTCTAAATGCTTTTTGATATCATCAGGAGAGCTGTTTGTTTGTGAGCCTTGGAAAAAAAATATTTTAAGATTTTGAAATAAGATTTTTTACTAACCGTAAAAAAAATCATAATCCAACCAAATTTTGCCTATTTGATACTCATTTAATAGGCTTTTAAACGTAGAAAACAGTTTTCAAAAATTCAAACTAGAGACTGAGTTATTGATGATAATGTGGATAAGTTTATTGATGGTCAAATTTACCCCGGTGATCAAAGTTACCCCGTTTTACGGTACTTACCAACAAAAAACATCTTATCGAAGTCCTCAAAGGAAAAACGTCACTGAACTAAAACAAACATCTGGCTTCCTGTGAGACACCAAAATGAATATATGAAGATACACCAAACCAATAAACAAGTAACAATTATATCTATACACCAAACTCATTCGACTTTAATAACTGATTTTACCCCACGAAATAAGAACAAACGGTCGTTTTAAATACTGGCAAACGGGGCATCATGCAACACCGGGGTAAGATGCAACATTTATATGACACCACACTGAATGAATTTTTAACTTAATGGATTGTAATAAAGTTATCATTTAATGATTAAAAATGATGATGACATAATTTCTCGCAACTTAAGCAAGTTTTTCAAAGATTTTTATTTTTATACTAGCTGACCCGGTGTGCATTGCTACACCTTGCAAAAATAAATGTTATTTGAAAAATTTATTCAAATTTAGATTTTTGTAAGAGTTTTAAAAATCAAACCTCATCATGGTTTAGAACCAACAACTTTGAAATGAGAGCTGCAGCTGGAGTTCCGAATTGCAATTCAAAGATGGTATATATTATTTACTGAAGCTTGATCTCTAAACTTGATTTTCAAGATTTGAAATTTTTACTCTGTTTTTAAAGCTACATAATGACTCAAATAATGTCAATATTTATGGATTTTCCACCTTTTTTCCCAAAGTGGGAAGTAACGAACTTCCATAAAAAAGATTTGTCATATCTATTTTTAAGTTATGCCAAATATCCGTACACAAAAAATCCTCTTTTAAAATATGATCCCTTCTTTAAAAAGCTCTTTATCTTAAACTTACATGGGAGTTCCTCCATCTTTTCCAATTTTGTCCCATACTGCTTGAAGAAGGTAGGCTCATTTACCTGGCTCGAGTTTACATAAATTTCTAATTGAAAGAAAAGATTCGCATATTGGAATTTATTGCACATTGTACTTTATGGAAATAGAATTTTTAAAACCGATCAATAGCGTGAGTCGGGACAGTTTTTTGAGTGTATTTCTAAAATTCTGTATTATGAGCACTTCCAGCCCCTGATTAGCTTTAGATGATGTATTTTTTGGAGTTAAAAAAATAAGCTATCGAAATTTGAAAAAAAAACGATGAAAGATTTTTAACAAAAACACTTTTATGTTAAGTACGTACTTGAATTGGTATGTAAGCAAAAAGTACGATGTTTTTTAGAATTATTTACATTTATAAATTTGTTTCAGTTGTGTTTTTGGGCCGAAGTAATAATTTTTAGAAGAAAACATATTTTTTGGTAACAGAGAAAATTTGAACGTTTGAACATGCTCTAGTGTTCCTTGAAGGCAAATTCTTTCGGAAAATGAACTCCCTCGCTTTTGATCAGTTAAAAATCAAGTTTGTTTCCCTGATATCTTTCATCAAAAATCAGTTCGTTTCCCTGATATCTTTCACTAATGAACACGTTTGTCCTATCTTATCTAATTTAAAGAAAAGGCTCTTGATCAGTTCATGTGTTGGATCGGATTTTTTGATCTTCTTTTTCAGTTAAGTACATTTTTAAATGTTCAACAAAATGTTTCCGATCTACCTCTGCAGAAAACATCTTATTCATACTTCTGTTATCAATATGATTCAAAAATAACCTTGTAGGCAAAATGGGTTAAAAAATTGTATGTAAATTCTTTACTCTCAGTATTTTTTTTTTCAATTGTCCGTAAAGTGTCATACCATTATTTCATTAGCATCAGGACTAAATTTATATTTTTTAGACAACAAATGCTGTATGGACAACAAATATGGAAGTATTTTTACCAATCCGTGTCATATCAAGGCGTCATTTATTTCAACGTGCTGTGTACAATTAAGCAAGAAAAAACATATCTAGGTTGCATATCGCCCCCACGTGCATAAGAAATATAGGTACTTGGTTGAGAAACAGGCGCCTAATTGTTAATTTTTTCCAGTGATCAAAGAACAGAATGCTTTGGTTACTATCCACTTGCGACTACGTTTTCTTGACCATAGAGACGGAAAACAAACCCCTCAAAGAAAAGAAAATCTCTCAAAATGGATTCTTAGGACTTTTCAATTTCAGATTTTGTTAAAAATAATGTATATGTTTTACTCGATCGGCAAAATATCAATCTGGGTCACATCTAGGCGTCATTAATAACCATGTGCTGTACAAATGAGCTAGGAATCAAGTAGAAAAAAAATCACATCAAGGCTTCATATCGCCACCCCTCGCATTGAAAACATGCTTGGTTGAGAAATACGCGCCAAAATATTCCCACTGATCAGTATGCTATGTCATGGTTACTATCCTGTCTCGACGTTGGCTCGCGACGCCTCGACCATGGAGATGAAAAACAAACCGCCCAAAGGTAAAAAAAATCTCGAGAAAATGGATGTCATGACTTTAATTTGCTTCAAAAAACTACAAATTTTGTATGGAAGCCCCCCCTCCTTTAAGTCGGATGGGGTTTTAACTATTATAGAAACCATCTCCGGCCACAAAAACCCTCAGATGCCAATTTTGACGATGATCGGTTCAGTAGTTTCCGAGTCTACAGGGAACAGACAGACAGACAAACATTCATTTTTATATATATATCTATATATATAAAAATGAATTTCTGTCTGTCTGTCAGTCTGTCTGTCTGTCTGTCTGTTCCCTATAGACTCAGAAACTACTGAACAGAGTTACGTGAAACTTGGCAGGTGGGGGTATTGGAGGCCGGGGAAGGTTCCTATTATGGTTTGGGACATCACCCCCTAACAGGAAGGGGGGGAGGGGCCTCCCAAACAAAAGACAATTTTTTGCATAACTCGAGCACCAATCAAGCAAATGGTATCAAACTTGACATGGGGTGGTATTTGGGAACGGAGAATATTTCAATGAATGTGAGGTACCCCTCCCTCCTCTCAGCGGGGTGATAGGAAGGGGGGAGGGGGGCTACCTTACAATTTTTCATATAACTCGAAAACTATTCAAGATATTGGAACCAAATTTGGCATGGGAAGGTATTTTGATACAAAAAATATTTCAACTATTTTTTGAGACCCCTCCCTTTTTGCAGTTGAAAGGGGGAGGGGCCTCTTTCATATTTTTTACATAACTCAAAAACTTATAAAGCAAATGGAACCAAATTAGGCATGGGAAGGTATTTGGATACGAAAAATATTTCTATGATTATTTGAGACCCCTCCCTCTTTACAGTAGGGAGATATAAAGGGGGGAGGGGCCCTCTTTATTATTTTTACATAACTCAAATACTAATCAAGCAAATGGAACCAAATTTGGCATGGGTGGATATTTGGGAACGTGATATGTTCTAATGATTGTTTGAGACCCCTTCCTTCTTCCAGCGGGGAGAAAGGAGAGAGGGAAGTTCCACACAATTTTTATTGCATAACTCAAGAACTACAACAGCAAATGAAACCAAATTTGGCAAGGAACGATATTTGGGTACGAGAAATGCTTCTTTGAATATTTCGTATCCCTCAATCCTTCAAAAAGGTGGATGAAAAGGGGGAGAAGAGGTCTCCCTTACAATTTTCAGTATAACTAGAGATCTGATCGAGCAAATTTGAACCATATTTGGCATGTGAGGGTATTTGGATACGAGAAATGTTTCTATTATAAATTGAAGCCCCATTCTTTTTCAGCGAAAAGATATAAAGGGGAAAGGGGGGCTACCATACCTTTTTTTTGCATAACTTGAGAATTAATAGAGTAAATGAAATAAAATTTGGTATCAAAAATTTTTTATGAATACTAAGTTCTCACCCCTCCATTCAACGGGGCGAATGGAAGGGGGGGGGGGGGGTTGGTACATCCTTTCAAATTTATGCATAACTCAAAAATTTACATCGTATATAAAACCAAATTTGGCATGGGATGGTATTTCAATACGAGAATTTTTTTATGTCAAACAATTCCTTTCTGGCAGTGGGAAGAAAGATTAGAATTGGAAATAAAGGAAGGGAAGAGGAAAGCCTACATTTAACCTTTTTTTTACAAAATCCGAGAAATGGACAAAACTTAACATGGAAAATCATTTTGGTATGATTCTATGATTATCTGACACACCATCCTCCTTTCAGTGAGTAGGTACACATGGGAGGAGGGAGATGAGCCCATACAATTTTGTTAGCATTAGTTCTCAATTTTTGCTAACGAAGCCAACAAATGGAAACAAATATGGCATGGAAAGGTACTTGGTTACGAGATATGTTTCTACGATTGTTTTAGACCCTTACGCTTTACAATGTAGAGAGGAAAAGAAAGGAGAGGGTTCCATAGAAATTTTGTTGTAAAGCTTATAAAATTATCAACCAATGGAACAATATTCTATACAAGAAGATTTTTGAGAACAAAAAAAAATGGGTACGATTATTAAAAATCACGATCTCCATTCAGCAGGGGGAAGGGAAGGACAGGGGGCGGAGTGGGCTCTCTTATCAGTTTTTTAGCATAAATTCAGAACATATTAAGCAAAACCAACCAGATTTTATCAGTTGGACTGTTTGCGTACGATTTATTTGGAACCCTCCTTTTTTAGGGCGGAGCTTAAAGAAACAGATTTAAATTACCAGATCTTTAACACAAATCAAGATGTAGCGGTTGCTTATGAATCATGTTATATTTTGAATTAAAATAATGCCAACCAATCTATAAAAATTTGAATAAATTCTGAAAATATCATTTTATTTTGAAAGGTGTAGCAAAGCACACCGGGTCAGCTAGTATATAGATAAAATTTGAAAAACCGAGCAAAAAATGAACAATTTTTTTTTACATTTTTCGATGCCGTGAAAAACTTTACCCAGTATGACGGATTGGCTTTATAATATTACCTACAAACTTTTTACTGGTTTTCTCATGCTATACCAACACTGTTGGTGTAAAAATTATTTTCGAACAATCACCCAATTTTTTAAATAAATATTTGTATTATTTAGTTAAAAATGAATGTTTGTCTGTCTGTCTGTTCCCTATAGACTCGGAAACTACTGAACCGATCATCGTCAAAACTGGCATCTGAGGGTTTTTGAGGCCGGGGATGGTTTCTGTAATAGTGAAAACTTCATCCGACTTGAGGAAGGAGAGGCTTCCATACAAAATTTGTAGTTTTTCGAAACAAATTAAAGTCATGACATCCATTTTCTTGAGATTTTTTTTTCCTTTGGGTGGTTTGTTTTCCGTATCTATGGTCGAGGCGTCGCGAACCAGCGTCGCAAAAGGAAAGTAACCCAGGCATAGCACACTGATCAGTAGGAATATTTTGGCGCGTATTTCTCAACCAAGCATATTTTCAATGCGAGGGTGGCGTTATGAAGCCTTGATGTGATTTTTTTTCTACTTTATTCCCAGCTCATTTGTACAGCACATGGTTATAAATGACGCCTAGATGAGACCCAGATTGACATTTCGTCGATCGAATTAAACATACATTTTTTTTGCCATAATCTGAAATTAAAAAGTCATGGCTTCCATTTTTAGAGATTTTCTTTTATTTGAGGGGTTTGTTTTTCGTCTCTATGGTCAAGCAAACGTCGTCGCAAGTGGATAGTAACTAAAGCATACTGTACATTGATCGCTGGAAAAATTTAACAATCAGGCGCCTGTTTATCAACCAAGTACATATGTTGCTTATGCACGTGGGGGCGATATGCAACCTAGATGTGTTTTTTTTCTTGCTTTGCACGTGGTAATAAATGACGCCTAGATGTGGCACGGATTGGTATTTTATCAATCGAATCATAACCATTCGACTTTTCTTTCAAGGAACATTAGAACATGTTCAAACGTTCAACTTTTTCTGTTAAAAAAAATTAAAAATTATGTTTTTTTCTAGAAATTGTTACTTCAGCCCAAAAATACAAATGAAACGAATTTAGAAATGAAAATGGGAGTTTTTTATTTTGAATAATTCTGAACAAACTATAGAACTTTTTTATTACATACCTATTCAAGTACGTACTTAACATGAAAAGTGTTTTTGTGTTACATGGCTGCATAAAAGAGACTTTTCATCCGCTTCGTTTTTGAAAAGCGAGACTTTAGAACTGATATTTAACTGGACGCAAAATATTTATAAGAAATTTTCAACTTACACGGTGGGGCAAGAGCAAACGTCGAACTTTTAAGAAATTCATCTTCAAAATCTGGGAAGACCAGAACGAGTATTCTTAAATGTATTTGTAAATGACCTTTGTCTTTCCCTTTGAACGGCATTCGTTAAAAGTGGAGTAAAAACATAAATTTATACTGCAGGAATACTGCAGATATATCAGTGAAACTTGATAGAACAAAAAACAGGAATACGTATTAAATCCATTTTAAAGCCATTACTCTGACGCATCTGTAAATAAGCTTTGCATTGACACTTTCCCAAATATACGGGACGAATGTAAACTTAATAAATTGTTTTTGCCAGCATTTTTGAATATTTGACTTTCTGCATTTGATATTTTTTTAATATTTATATTTTTTGCCGTAGTAAATTTATTAAAAAAAAGAAATTTGCACTGTATTTAGTACATAACTAATTTAAAATATTTTTCATTACCATGATAAGTGCTGTTTTGGAAAACTTCAAGCTATAATGTCTCAAGTCCACGAGTTTGGAATATGGCAAAACATTTTTTTAAATTAATTTTGGCGCGAAAAGGATAGATATTCAAACTGCTTCGTAGGCGAGGATGGAGAAAAAAGCTGTTTGAAAATGGTTATTAAAAATCCTCTTTATCGTTTATTTTCAAATTTCTATAGCTTATATTTTTAACTCCATAAAATACCCCAAATGCTTTCTAAAATCTTAATTTGGATAAATTTTTACCAATTTCACTTATTTTCGGAAGGTGTAGCAAAGCACAACGGGTCAGCTGACCCGGTGTGCTTTGCTACACATTCCAAAAATAAATGTAATTAGTAAAAATTCCTTCAAATTTGGATTTTTGTTAGCACTTTTTTAAGTCAAATCATCATAGTTCAGATCCAACAACTTTGAAATGAGAGCTGCAGTTGGAGTTCCGAATTGCAATTCAAAGATGGCATATATTATTTACTGAAACTTGATCTCTAAATTTGTTTTTCAAGATCTGAAATTTATACTTTGTTTTTAAAGCTTCATAATGACTTAAATAATGTCAAAATTTATGGATTTTCCACCTTTTTTTTCTTCAAAGTGGGAAGTTACGAACTTCCATAAAAACATTTGTAACATCTTTTTTTGAGTTATGCTAAATATCCGTACGCAAAAAAACTCTCTTAGAAAATATGATCCCTTCTTTGAAAAGCTCTTTATCTTAAACTTACATGGGAGCTCCCCCATCTTTTCCAATTTTTTCCCCACTGCTTGAAGAAGATAGGCTGATTTACCCGTCTCGAGATTACATGAAAGCAATCAATGAACAGTATGTTTTGGTTACTATCCACTTGCGACGAACGTTTGCTTGACCATAGAGACGAAAAACAACCCCCTCAAAGAAAAGAAAATCTCTGAAAATGAATGCCGTGCCTTTTCAATTTCCGATTTTTGCAAAAAAAAATTGTATCTATATGTTTATTCGGTCGGAAAAATGTCAATCTGGGTCACATCTAGGCATCATTCATAACCATGTGCTGTAAAAATTAGCTAGGAATCAAGTAGAAAAAAATCACATAGGGGCTTCATATCGCCACCACGTTCATTGAAAATATGCTTGGTTGAGAAATACGCGCCAAAATGTTCCCACTGATCAGTATGCTATGCCATTGTTACTATCCTCTCGCGACGTTGGCTCGCGACCGACGCCTCGACCATGGAGACGAAAAACAAACCGCCCAAAGGAAAATAATCTCGAGAAAATGGATGTCATGACTTTGATTTGTTTCGAAAAACTACAAACTTTGTATGGGAGCCCCCCTTTCCTTAAGTCGGAGAGGTTTGTTACTATTATAGAAACCATCCTCGGCCCCAAAAACCCTCAGATGCCAAGTTTTACGATGATCGGTTCAGTAATTTCCGAGTCTATAGGGAACAGACAGACAGACAAACATTCATTTTTATATATATATAGATATAGATAAAATTTGAAAAACCGAGCAAAAAATGAACAATTTTTTTTTACATTTTTCGATGCCGTGAAAAACTTTACCCAGTATGACGGATTGGCTTTATAATATTACCTACAAACTTTTTACTGGTTTTCTCATGCTATACCAACACTGTTGGTGTAAAAATTATTTTCGAACAATCACCCAATTTTTTAAATAAATATTTTTATTATTTAGTTAGGTGTCTGGGGTAAAATGCAACAAAATGTAATTAGAAGAAACACCTTGTAAATCTCGTTTCTGTGCTGAAATATGAATGATTTGTATCACGCGTTTGTAAACATTGTAGTTTTAATCATCCAAACATTTATTTTTTATGATTTCAGCCTGTAAAATTTTTTGTAGTATTATTCAACCCCTAAATGTATACAGCACCCTTATTTTCGGAAAAAATGTAAAAATTAATTTTTAACAGACCAAAAAATTACTGCAATTGGTGTTTTCAAGCGTAATGGCATCGCAAATATATTTAAAACTAGAAATTTTCATACGTGTTCATAATATTTTTCATTATAAACCAAGTTTGTTGCAAGTTACCCTATTTTCTAAGGAGGGTGAAAATAGCATGATTTTAGAAAATTGAAAATAAGTAAAGAACCCAATAATTTTTTTAACTTCGCCAATTTGATGTTCCATCGTCCTTAAAACTTTGGATGCATAAGGGGTAGGATTAACTGTGAACATAAGTTTTTAAGAAGCCATTGACGTTGAAATTTTATACATGTTGCTCCAGTTGTCGGTATCTAATATTGTGTCAGGTTGTGAAGTAAATTGTATTAAAAATGTATAAACCGCCAATCATATGTGAAACTCGTCACAAGAGGATATGTTCTCAGATTTTCAAAAATTACATATGTGAAAAATCAATTTATTTTTCTCATGATTTCTGTTATTTGTTTACAGTTAAATCGAATACCAGGTCACAGGTTTTCAATTTTTCAAATGATCGATATGTTCGCATATTTTACGAGCGTTTGCTGTAAGTGCAGAAAAAAATGAATCTTTTTAGAGCCACCTTAAGAACCTATTTCTGGATTAATTTTAAATATTCAATATTGAAAAGACGTTATCATATCTTCAAAAAATATTTCCAACATGGCTTGGCATTCCGTGGATGAACACTACTTTTTGCAAAACGTTGCTTTTCGATCACATCAGGATACAATCGTAACAACACAAGCTGAATATCACAGTTCAATACATCACTTTCTTTTCAATCAGGTACTGAAAGGTATTGATTATCGGCTATTTATATAAATTTCTGCTGAAACATAAACTGTAAAACTATAAATAACTAAATTTAATTTATCGGCCTTGCGGTGAAAAGTGATGTCCTTTTTAATAGGGACATCTAACGATATCCTCACGGGCCTACTGAACAAAAATTTGATATGTGATGATATGCTTCTAAACAAATTCTACCCGCTCATTTTCAACATCTTTCATTTCATCTAACCTTCTATCCACCTATATAAAAAAATGCATAATCTTTAGATGTCCCTACTAAAAAGGACTTCACTTTTCACCGCTGGCCTGATAAATTAAATCTACAAATATAAATTACGGTGATTAATCCTTCATAAAACTATAACTAACTTTTTGAAATATTTCGAAGTAAAGATGAATCAACTTACGTTTCAAGTGTTATTTTATTTTCGAAAGAGTCTCTGGTTGTCACGGATAGATGAACAAAGCTAACGACTTCCCTGATTAAAATTTTGATTTTCGAAAAGTGGTAAAGTAGTGCTATTTGGTGGCGACATTGCCTCTCACTCGGCTCTTGTTTTACGTTTTGCGAAGAATGAAAATGGAGTGTCCCGTCTGTTTATCTGTGATAAGGTATTTATTTTAATTTCTGTCTTTCGATAATAATTATAGCAGTTGTCAATTTTTTTCAAGATTTTTTTATAAATAAATTAGGTATTTGAAGATTTCATTTCATAGATTTTTGTTTTATATTTACTTATATTAGATAGCAATAAGCATATTTTTTCACAAGCATGACCTTTTGAGGCATTGGTAAAAATTAATGAAATATTTAGACATAAATGTGAGAGGTTAAATTTGCAATTCACATCTAACTTATTTTCTACTCCTGTTAAATTGAAAACTTAGTTAGTTTAGTTTGAAGCTTTGTTCAATAAGAATCTGCAATATAATTTATTTTATTTACATGCTATATAAATTATGTTAATCGAATAACCAGTTAAATATGTTCTCAGTTGACTTTTATATTGAAAATGAAATACAAATTTGGCCATAAAAAGTTATGATTAATAATCTATTTCATGATTTAATTTATATGTGTGACTTATTTTTATTTGTCTTGAAAACTAACTCTGATCAAAAATAATATTTAAATTTTAAATCCAGAATCAAAACTATGAAACTGCAATCACCTATAATTTGGATCCTTTATGAAATTCTCACATAGATTTTTTAATCTTGATTAGGTATAAAACTTAACTTCAAGCTGAATTTGAATTTTTAATTTTGATACCGAATCTGAGTACTGCCTTTTGAACCTGAGTTCGAAATTTGGATTCCGAATTTGAAATGATTTCTGGAACTAAATTCCAAATAATAATTCTTGCTTATTATGAGCTCAAAAAATTGGATCAAACTTGATGGAACTTCAACTTGTAAATCTGAATGAAAATTGGGAATGATGAAACTGTTTCTGATTTTACAATTCTTGATCACTATTATGAAGCTTTCTTTAGTTCCAATTCTGCATACGAATTGAAAGTACAAATTTCAAATGTTCAAAATGGTCTGTAATATTTAATATTTTCTTTTCATATTCCGAAATGGTGAGTTTCTTATAAAGTAGTTTAAATGCAAAACTAAGATTCGAATAAGGTTGAAAAATGGTTGAAATTGAAGTTTCGTGAAAATAAACTGGATACAGAATCCGAATTTTTATCACATACCTTAAATTTATTAAGTATTGGGAATACTTGATCCATTTTTCTTATTTTCATCATATCTTTTATAGAAAATTTTGCTACTGCATTTTCTGACAGCATATTATTTTAAGTTTATATGCTTTAAAACTAAGAATAATACATGAACCCGTTGATGAACTAAAAGCATTTTCGTAAGACAAAAAATTTGTTTTATTATTTAAGTAACAGGAGTCTTGATTCCGCCGCCTACCGTGGCCTAGAGGATATCATTCCAGTCTTCTAAGCCAGAGGTCATGAGATCGAGTCTCGGTCACGGCATACATAGTACACTTTCTGTGGGCTAGTGGTGTTAGCATTAGTAAGATGCTAGCCATTATATCCTTGAAAGATGTACGCTTTAGTCTTAAGTAGAATTTAGATCTCTTCAAAGAAACATGAAGTTTCACTGAGATCATATATGTGTGTGTTCGTTTTTTTTTATTAAAAGTGTCTTGATCCTTAATTCAGGGTGCCCTGACTCTAAGCGAATGTCTAGTTAAATTCGAAGATTAAAGGTGGCATATTAGTCTGTAAGTATCAGACAAAGAGGAATTTTCCCAAAATTTGTCTACTACCCTGCATACATTAACGCGCAATTTTCTAGTTTTCTAATAAATACAGTTTTTAGTCGTTTTGTACAGATAATTAGTGGGTGCGTAAGTTGTTAGACAGATATTAGTGATTCTATGATAATCAATGATCACAATCCATTTTGAAGAAAAATATTGAAAAAATGTTATTATTGAAAAAAATGTTATTATGTTGAAAAAATGAAAAAATGTTATTATGAAATTCAATTTATATTCATATGATTAACATATTGGAGAAAATATTTTTATTTAATTTTTTTCTTGAGAGAATAATTTAAAAGTGATAAAAAAAGATCTTAAAATGACAATTTGTTAAATTTTTCAAACAAAGTTCAATAACACGTGAATTTTTTTTTTCAAATTTGTTGAGATAACAGCATTGTTGTTTTGTTCTATTTAGCACATTTTTCTAACAAAATTGATATTTGTAATACATTCCTTTTTCGAGATATAGCGAAGGAATCAAGTATCTTCATTGTCCCCTTAAGTTGACTTTATTTTCAGCTTCCAGCGATAGTAAACTTTTTCCTTATGAAGCGTTGAGTGAAATTTTTACATGTTGAAGTCGAAAAATAAATATTGCCATATCTGCTTTTGTTGATCTCAACGAAAAGTTGTTATAAAGTAAAAAAAAATCTTGTTGAGTAAAATAAGTATCGAAGTATTGTGTAACAAGTTTGATTGAATAATTGAATGAAATAAAAACTCACACCTTTTTGGGCATAATTTTTACGACCTTTTCCAATGACAGCAGCGTTGTGCATGATAGGACAGATAATGAATTGTATTTGCTGGCAGCTGTCCAAAGATGTTCTCGCCGTTTTTGTCAACAACGTTTTCTCAGCAAGGTTACTCAGAAAAAGAAAAAAACATATAGGAAATTCAGCGAAAAACAATGTAGTTTAATAGATACACTCTTTCTCTATCGCTTCTGAATCCTATTTTTAGGATTCATCATAGGATTGCAACCCATGAGTGTTTGTTTGCAGTGTTAAATAAAAGGGAAAACCCGTACTCATCTTGTTTTCGTGAGTGTAGCCGCTCAGTTTCTTCCCTTTTAAATTTTCTTGCTCGGAGAGTCTCTGGAGCCACTCGCTCCCAAACTGTAAGCGTTGCTTAACGGCTGCATGCTATTTTTCTCCGTTCAGCAGTTTTTGCAGCCATCCGTTTTTGCTGGTCACCGATGCGGGAAAATTATATGTTTTCCCATGCCGGTTTGGTCATAAACACTCACCACAGTCGCTTTCGTCGGATGAAAAGCGTCGTCGCAGCGTCCGATGTTTTGATAGCAAACTGGGAGTTTGAGATATGAAAAACTCCCTTATTTCGTCAGAGCTGGAAGAGCAAATGATGCCAGCCAGGACGAACGAAAAAGTGACTAACTAACGCAAAACTTGGACTCGAGCCGAGAAAAAAAAACGAGAACGGTCAGTTGGTTTTGCTTTGTTTGCACACCGGAGAAAATCACTAATTTGCATCATGGGTTGTGGTGAAATTGGTTAACTTTGCTGCTGCAAGTCTATTGATGGAAACTTTTTGGGCTTTAAATTGACTGCTCCAGATTGTTTATTTTGGCACACAAAGTATGTACCTATTGGAGTGGTTATTGATTGAACTTTGTAATGAACTGGACTAACTTCGAGCACATGGCATCAAGTTTCGGTTTAATAATATGTGCAGAGAGGGTTTGCAAATATTAATGTTTTTTCATTTTAAATTTAATATAAAGTTTTATTTGACTAAACAATTAACACTCTCGAAATAAGTCTTTTTCTTGAATAACCGATTCCAAAAACATACAAATTTTTCCTCATCAACTCGAAGTTAATTAACCACTTTTCCAACATCCATCAGAACAATTTAATGGGAAAAAAAGCCAAACACAGTATCCTAACTCAGAAGACGAAATTCCATCTAACAGCCAGTCAGTCAGGGGAGGCACTAATTTAACCGATGAATAAAGCATCTTTTCTTTGATAACGTAATTACTAAGGGGGCTTAGGAGGAAACCCAAATCCGATTAGAAGTCCGGGAGAGTCAATTAGTTTTCCAATGAAGCATGTACTCGAAATGAAGTGATGGAATCTCGTGCTGGTGTTGATGGTTTTCACGGGTTCCGAAATTAGAGGATTAGAGTGATGTGAGCTGTTTTTGTTCTGGAGTTATTTTTCGTAAGAAAACTTTTTGATGGCTTATTTTTATCGCCAGGGCGTGAAAGGTAGTTCATAAAGTAAAGCTTAGTTCTTCTAGAAATGGGACACTTTCTTTTACTTATAGCTCGTTTACTAGCAATCTGACATTCAAAATTTTGGCAGCACTTACTGCCAATAAAAAGAACTATCCAAACAATTTTTTTCAAAATTCAAAATTAACGCGTTTTAAAGATATTTAAAATGAAAGAGTAAAAGAAAAAAACTTATTTAGCAGTTTCCTTAAAAATCCGAAATTATCAAATTGATTGCTTGTCAGCTACCGTTGATTATAAAATGAATTACCGTGTGTGAGTGGTGAGAAAGTATGCAAGCACAGTCAAAATGTCCACAGGGTTCAAATCAAGCATTGGAGTAAAGCACATGATCAAGGGTTTCGGGGAAGTCAAGTTTCATACCATAATTTTTAATAAGCGAATAACAAGTGCAGATCGCTGAAATGTCCGAAATTTTTTTCTTCCATAAGCTGAAAGTGTGGCGTAGTTATGAATCACCCAAAAGTACTTTTTTTCTGAAATAAATTTTTATAAGGATTTGTTTCGAACTTCATAAAGTATTTAATTTTCACCAAAAAAGAAATCTTCTTATCATCTTTACAGAAATATTTAAAAAAAACCAGCTAAGTTCTCAAGTGACGAAAATATTATAATTTTGGGGCACTGCGAAATAAGCTTTTATGACATTAAAATCATCTTAATCTATAATGTACACTAGACTGCCCCAAATTTGTATGGGAAATTTAAAACCTGTAAAATGTTATACACTGCAGGCTAAAATTGATCCTGGGCCTAGTACAAGATCTCATGCCAAATTTGGGCCCGATCGGACCACGGGAAGGGGTCGCTCAACGAGCCTGAAGTTTGTATGGGATTTTGAGACATTTTGTTCGAGAGGAACATGAAAAACCAGTTTTTCGTCAATAACTTTTGTCTCCCTCGACCGATTTCTTTCAAAAACGGGTTTTCTAAAAGCCGAAACTATGACAAATATTTCATCTGAAGGTTTCATTTCAATTAAAGTTAAGACAAAAAAGTTATTAAGCTTAAAAAATGGGTTAACTTTTTTAAGGGTGATATTCATCACTTTTTTAATGAGGCGAATAAAGTCCGACCAGAACACTCAATGTGAAATGCATGCCGTTTCTTCAAATAATGACCGATTGTAACCATTGTTGTTGCGCTCGATTGCACTTTATAATGTTTTTCTAATATTTGAGTTTGGGTGATATTCACTTGATAGTTCAGAGAGAAGTAAGGGCGGAAAAATGCTTGACAATTTAAATAAATTGCATAACCACAGGGGCTTAGGAACATGACTGGACTCAATTTAAAAACTCTCCGACACCTTCCAATTGGGCTTGGGCCTGCAAAAGAGAAAAAAGCTTGATCTTTACTCTTACACAGATTTCCATAAGATTGACAGCTAATCGGAGTGAAATTGGAGTGAAGGCTATTGCTTTCTCTGTTTAACGCATGAGAAATCGTGTTCCGGCAGAAAACGCTCATCGTGCCCCAATTCATGGTGCTTATTTTGCCCCAGGGGGTTTCTTATTATGCCTCTACAGTGACCGGTTTTCAGCTTTCGGCAAAAATTTTTAAAATGTATTTTTAAACGTTTTTATCTACTTTTTCATGTTGCAGCCAATTAGGAAATAGACTATTTTTGTGTCTAAGCACGAAACAATGATGTAATTCTCATATTAAAGCTTTTTTCTATGATTAAATAAGCGTTTTTCTTAAGGAGGCCATTATGCCCTTATCTCCCCTACCCTCCGCCATATCTTTACCAAACGATTATACTTTAAGTTCAATCCCATTAAAGTTTTACTTCGTTATTGTCAGATTTTGCCAGCAGAAATCCCATTAAAAAAACGCATTTAAGTAGCTCAAAAATAATCAGGTTTTGTTAATTTCGAAACAGCTGTATCCTCTAAATTGCCCTCATTTTCTTTTAAAAAAAAGTAAGTGGATAAAAAGTTGCTGAATATAAGGAGGAGGATGTAGCGACCTAAAACACAGATTAGACGAAGTAAAAGTTGGAAAAACTGATTAATATCATGACTGAAAAAAGTGTGCGCCGGGCGATGGGAGGTACCACGAATAAAGTAGAAATTTTTCTTACAACAAATGATAAATTTTTTTTTCAAATTTTTTCAAGAATTATAATAAGATTTCCTTCATTTCCTTCATAGGAAGTATTTTGAACAAACGAGTTTTTAAGATATACGCATTCGTAACTGTCCCATTTCAAAATGCACTAAGCTTTAAAAGAAGGCCATAGTCAAAGATTGAGCTAAATCTGATGACGTGAAGGGGTTTGCACTGAATCTCAAGAATGAAAGGGTTTTAGAGACATTGAACAAGCATGAAAAACTAGTTTTTCATCAAATACCATATCTTTACCTATCGATTGCTTATTTTTGTTGATTTAATTAAAAGTTTAACTAAGACTTACATTTCATCTAAAGACAAAAAAAATTATGGCGATTCAAAGACTGTGATTATAAAACCATCATAAATAAGCATAGATTTGTAAAGAAAAAAGTATAAAAGTATAAAAAACTAGTTTTTTATGCTTCGTATTTAAACAAAACAAAATTTAAAAAAATATAAAAAATTTATAAATTTTTTGAAAATTTTTGAACCCAGAATTTGTTTAAAATCAAACCTCAAGAAAGTTGACTTTTTTCAAAGATCGCGTTTGCAGAACCTCTAAACATGACTTTTTTTAATTTTCCCCATAGAAAAGTTCGTTCTTCACATCCTAATCTACCATTAGAAGGGTGAGCCCCCAGATTTCCAGTCATTATGCAATTTTGGGACACCCTACTCTCCATACGTATGAAATTATAGGTAAATCAGGGTGCTCGATAGCTTTTATATGCGTTTTAAATGTTCAGCACAGCGGCCATCTCGTTTCCACCTGGATATCGTGGGTTGGGCTTCACTTCACGTACTTCCGAGGGTTCATGAAATTGAAGACTACACATATTTACAGAAGGTTCGAAAAAATTCATAAAATGGTTGTTTCAATAAAAAAAAAATTATTAAAATCTTCTTGGATCAGTGAGATGTCATTTGTTACAAGGCTTGTCAATTATTTATAATAGGCTGGTTAAAAAAAAAACTTTCACTTTATCAATTTTATGTCACCTGTACGAAATTTCACACTATTAGCTCAATTCTCAAAAAAAAATTTTAGTACTGCAAGAGTTTTCCTCACCAAACTGAGAAAAATCTTCACTGAAAGGTGTATGTTTATTTGTTTCAACCGAACGTAATACATGTTTACCCTAATTTTAAAAATATGGAGTCAAACAAGTTAACATTGAAAAAAAAAGTGAATATGAAAATAAAAATGCAAGAAAATAGATTGTGGAACTTTGTTGTCCTAATGTATCACATTAACATTTGTTATTTACTCTAATTTTAATAGCTTTCAAAGAAAAGACTTACAAAATTGTCGTTCACAAAAACGACTTCAAGATCCTTCTGAGAATAGGGATGTCGTAGCAACACGTTCCCCAAACATACAGCAAAATCGTTTTTCTTTAATTTCTGCCTTATGAAGTTATTCACCTATTAAATTTAGAATAGTTTCAATAAATTTCACAGTTAAACACGAAGATTTGAGCTAAAGGATAATATTCGATTTTATGTGGTTATGAATTGAAGCTCGAGCTGCAAACCATTTGTTAAAAATGTATAATAGTTTTAAAAATTATACATTACTTCAAGTTGAGCTTATAACTCTGTTATTTATCAATACCAAAAATATCGGTTTTGAAAGACGAACAAAAGATATTCTGTATTTAAAAACTATTTCTGTGATACATGTTTGCATACGATTTTTTAAAAGAGGGGCAAGGGGAGGGGATCATGAAAAAAATAAATTTCTCAAAAATTTTAAACTTAAGATCTTACAAGGAGGAGAAGGAGGTTTGTAGGAAATCTTACTTTTTACGAGGTTGAAGGGTCTGTAAATTCCAAATTCGAGTAAAATTAGTGAACGGTTTCTAAGTCGATGAAAATAATATTTGATCGTAAAGAAGCATTAAAAATGTCAGGGAATGCATAGCAACATGTGTTCATAGGACGAAAACTTTGGGGTAAATATGAACACTCATCTGCGAATCAGTGCGGATAACATTTTGCAAAGTTTATTTCAAATCCAGACAAAGCATCGTAAACTGGATGTAAAACAGTTGATAACAAAATCTCAGCAGGATTTCCTATGATCAGATATTCAAAAAATTGAACACTGTCCAAAACTATTTTCGATTTACGGGATAATGCTTTTTAAAATAATTGAAATAATATTATTATGGTTTGAAAATCGATCGGAAACAGCTTATAGGTAACTGCTAATCGGTTGTCAAAATACCACTTTCGGAACTTTTTGTCTTGATTCATCCCTCACAGCAGCGCGTATGGCATTTGTTCGGAATAACCCCGTGTTCATAATTACCCCACTTAGCCCTTCTGAACTTGAAGGTCCGAGTCAGTCTAGACACACTTGAAATTCAACAGTTTTCTAGGATCACAATGGTCCTGGACCGATCTGGAGGCGTAGTACCATTACCTCCGATTCGGTCACTTGCAACAACTTCACAAACCATTAGGACCATGTGCATATTTTCCAGTCCACTTGAGATTCAAAATCTATAATCTACTCAATTTTGACAGAAACAATCAAAATTAAAAAAAAACTGTCGCACTGTCAATCTAATTCAAACTTGGCCATTTTCGGCGAAGGAAAACCAAAATTTTTTGAAATCACGAAGCAAAACGTGACCGCGGCACAAAAATGCGACCGAACTCGAACAAGACCAACTTAGATCCCTGCTCAGGTAACTGCACATTTATTACAATTTTTTTTCCCATAATTTTGGACGAATTCTTCTCATTGTTTATTTTGATTTGAAATCAATTATCGTTTTTCACTTCTTATACTAGGTTTTCGGGAGAACAAAACTATTTGTTCTATATTAACGTGTAAATCATATTCAGAAAAAAATCTAAATCCTTATCCAAATATGCATCAAGATAGAACAATCATTTCCTTGCTGGATCTGGCCCATTTTTTCAATATAGGTTGTGTAAATATCTGGAAAGGAAACTGAACAAAATTTTGGTTTTCTGGTGTGCAATATACGGTTTAATAGTCGCTATGGGGCCAAAAAGTCTACTTTGGAAGAAAAAAAAGGCATGATTTGAAGGAGTTATATTAAGGAGTGTATTCGACAAAAATGCAACACTTTGTTTTAAGAATAATTTTTGAATACGTGGATGGAAATTGATAACATTTTCAGCGAAACTACCTAGTAATGTAATGTATACGTGGATAAAGTTGGTGGCAATCTGTCAAGCTGTTTTTAGATATTGTCCAATACAGAAGCTCATTGACAAAATTTTTGGGTAGAATCGAGAAAAATCCAGGAAAGTACCAGTGGGAACCTAAAACCAGCTTTAAATTAACTAAGCGACCAAAATTCATCTGATAAATCTAGGACCCCTAGAGGATGTAAAAGTGAGCTGAGATTTGAATAAAAATTAAAATAACTCATTGCAGGAAGGAAATGATTTTTTCAGACTGGTTCGTCTTACTGACTAATGATCAGGCCTGACCTAACTTCTACAAGGTGAAAAGACTGCTGGTAAAATAAACAAAATACGACGGTAAAATCGTGCGCAAAATATTTGGACCGTTTGCGGGAAGTAACTCTGTAAAATTTCTCACAGCAAAACAAACACTTTAGCGGGCACCTGGTAGGATTTCAACCAAAAACTTTTTATTAGCAAATCTCACCTGAATGATCCGGAGATAAACAAGGAGAAAAACATAAAAAAATTGATTTCTAGAACTTGATACAGCATGATGATCTGTTGAAGCTACAATTCAGTTGATGTTTCAAAATGATTGACACGATGAAAGACAAAATATACGAAAAAAAACTACCTCCAAATGCAGCCGTTTTCCTGCATTGTATTAAAATAGGTTACACAAACTTTATACTTTGTTTCGGTTAATTCCGAAAGCGTGTCATTACCCAAAAACTGGAGTGGGGTTATAGAAAGTCATTTATTTATTTATTCTGATCAACAGATCACATGTAGATCAAAATGATGACTTAAAATTAAATTAAAACAAAACACTTAGGTCTAGCTACGGGCTCCTCAACGCACTTAGAACTTTTCTTCGGAAAATATCCCTCGAAACGTCGAAGTCAAAATGCTCGAAAAAACGGTTGAAAGATTTCATTGCACCGATGCGGGCGCTGTTTGCTCCATAATTGTTCATTCGGATGGGAACATACAATTGAAAATCCTGATTTCTAAGACCACCGGGTCGCACACTTAGTGGAATAGCTTCCAGTAGAGTGGGACGGTCGATTCGCGATGTCAAGAGATCAGCAAAGAAAGATGCACGGGTTGCATGTCTACGGGCTTGCAGAGTGTCAATGTCTATAAGGCGGCATCGATTTTCGTAGCTTGGTAAGCGGAAAGGGTCTTGCCAGTTCAGATGCCTAAGGGCGTATCTTAAAAAGCGCCGCTGGATAGCCTCGAGACGTTCAGCGCCGTTCTGGTAGTAGAGGCACCAGACGGCAGATGCGTATTCAAGAATGGAACGAACAATGCTGCAATATAGGCTTTTCAGGCAATACACGTCCTTGAAGTCCTTCGCTACTTTAAAAATGAAACCAAGACTTCTGGATGCTTTGTTGACTACGTAGTCCACGCGTGCGATGGGATGTTCTCCAAGGTAGTATTCCGCAATCAAAGGCTGCCGCTTACGGGAAAAACTGATAACTGCGCATTTGTTACGATTCAATGGCAAGCAATTGATGTCGCACCAATTAGCGAAGAGATTGAACTGATTTTGCAGAAAATTAATATCGTCGTAGTCGTTTACGGTGTAAAACAGTGTTAGGTCATCAGCATAGCAAAGTTTTGGGCTGTCAAGGAGTGAAAGCACATCGTTAAAATATATTAGGAAAATAATCGGTCCTAAATGGCTTCCTTGTGGCACACCGGAGGAGGCAGAAAACTATCACCAGTCCGAACAGTCAGTTTGCGCCCAGTCAAATAATTGCAAATCCAGCCAAGTAAAGTACCACCGAACCCTAAGCGTCCAAGTTCTCCTATGGCAATTTCATGGTTCACTTTGTCGAATGCAGCTGACAGATCGGTGTATATGGTATCAGTTTGAGATTTTGCAGCAAAGCTTTCGTGCACAAAAGAAGTGAACGTCAACAAGTTGCTTGTCGTAGAGCGTTTAGGCATGAATCCGTGCTGTTTGTAATTCTTACAAAACGAGGAGATGGGATCCAAGAACACCAATTCGAATAGTTTGGCTATCGAACATAAGGCGGAGATTCCACAGTAGTTGTTGAAATCTCGTCTATCACCTTTTTTGTGGACCGGGAACATATAAACTTCTTTCCACAGTAGTGGAAAGGTAGCTCTGTCATGCGAAGCTTGAAAAATAAGACGAATAGGAGTCAACAAAACAGGCATGAAACTTTTTAAAAACGAAGCTGGTATCCCGTCCGGACCCGTAGAAAAGGAATTCTTGAGCTTCGACGCTGCCTTTGAGATGATTGCATCCACGATTGGTGGCGAGATGTTCCTGATAGCACTAGCCAAATGCTCTGGGGATGTGGAAGCTGTAGTGAAGATATTTGAAAATTTTCAAGAAGAGAAGAGCTTACTTTTGAGATGCAGCGTGAAAACGACTCTGCTAGGGCAACATCTCTAGAGCGGTCGGGCGGCAAATACAGTACGCAAACGTACAGTTTTCAACCCCAAGATCGATGCGAGTCCACAAAAGTTCCAAAACGCACCTGGAATTATCGTCGATAAGCTGCGCTGAGAGATTCGACTTGACGGCAATTAGCACTCCGCCTCCACTAGACTTTTTGCTGTTACGGGCACTACGGTTGCAGCGAAACACTGAATAATTTTATACCACCGACATTCTGGTAGTAAAGGGATATGGAATGGATATGGATACACGGGACAACTTGGAGCAGGAACGAACAGTCGTTGGTGGCCATGGAAAAGAACTTCCAGATTGCTTAGAGAGGTGCGTCCCGAGGTTCTATAGAGATTCGCAGGAACAGAGTCTATATCGAGGCCATCTATAGTAGCAGGCTGTGGCCAAGGTTGCCGAAATAAATTCTGTGTTTTGAGAAAAATAATTCTGACTTTCTGTGATTTTATCCAAAAATTTGTGATGAATTTCTGTGACGCTATTTCCTTGAATATCATATAAAAATCATGAAAAATAGGATCTTTTTCCCATTTGAGTTGGGCAAAATCAAATACCATTACTAATCTTATCATACTTTTCTGATTCAAAGTCAGGAATCTAAATTTGATACTGTCGAAAAAAAATATTATTTCGGAAATCCATTCAAAGTTTAGAAATTCTGTGAAATCTGTGAATATTTCAAAGTTCTGTGTTCTGTGACACAGATTCTGTGATGAAAATTTGCTCAAAATTCTGTGAAATTACAGATTTTTCTGTGATTTCGGCATCCTTGGCTGTGGCATCAAGCTGACATCCGGGTAGATTTGAGATATAATATGTGCAGCATAAAACTGATTCGACGTATCCGATTGGGTGCTGGAATGCGTGACTCGGAGAAAAACAAAACACAGGAGAATACTTGCCATAGAATGGCAATTGAAAGCTTTCCCCTAGACCACCTGACCGATACACGGGACGACTTGAAGCAGGAACGAACGGTCGTTGGTGGTCAGGAAAAAGAACTTCCAAATTGCCTTGATTGGTGCGTCCCGACATCCAGAAGAGTTTCGCCAGATTGGTTTCAGTGTTCAAAGCATCGTTAGCAGCAGGCAGTGGCAGAGTTGACATCCGTGATGAAATGTGCAACATAACTGGTAAAATAAGGCTGAGTTGAGGCGCATAATGCGGGGCTGGAAGGCAGAGGTGCATGACTCGGGGAAAAACAATAAACAGCAGAATACTTGCCATGGCATGGCAGTTGGAAGTCTCCCTCTGAACCACCCAACCGATAAACGGGACGACTTGCGGCAGGAACGAACGGTCGTTGGTGGTCAGAGAAGAGAACTTCCGAACTGGCATGGTTGGTGCGTCCCGATGTCCAATAATAAGGTGGTTGAAATTGGTCACTATTGAGGGCCACGAAATTGTCTGGAATTATAATCCGTAAACTCACGGAAGTACATTCCCTTTGGCCACGATTCAAGATCTAACGCTTGTTGCTTGGCGTCTTGCGAAATCCCAACTTTAAATGATATAAACCGGTAGGAACTTATACCACTTCCTCTGGGAACCAGTTTCACGACGATGGCCTCTTCAATTCCAAGGTTGGTTTGAACCATGGCCCGAACGGCGTCCTCGGAGACGTCAGGTTTAATCCGCGACAGATAAATCCAAAACAATTTAGGGTTATCGTCGTCGCAGAGTGGGATGGATACGCTGTTTTCTGAAGCATGTTTGGAACCCAATTTGCAAGGTTCGGTGGATGCTGCACTAGGGATCCGAGTACGCTTCAAAGGGCGTCTCAGCTCAGGCGTAGGCGTCGATTTGTCCCACAATGGGGCACGAATCGGTTTACGGGCTATCTGTTGAATGTCAGATCTTAGTTCCGTGATCGCATTTGTAAGCAGCAAAGAGCGTTATTTGCTGGCGGAGCGCCAAATGCCATCGAACGATAGCTAGCATTCGAAACCAATGCAGCACTGTCATCGCAAAACCAAAAGCAATTTTTATGATTATAATTTTAAGGGCATGTGCGGCGGAATGAAAACTAGAGAGTATTTATTTTTATAGAATTTGAAAGAAAGGTGGATAGACAGGCATTAGTGCGCCAATAGGAGAAAGCTTGATAGGTGTTGAAATTTTAGGCTAGAGGGCATGTTGATGAAAAGCTCCCATGAATTGCTCCCGCCTTTGCTCTGCATTAGCTAACTACACATGAGAAACCCAAAAAGAGAATTCCCATGTATAGCGAGCCCAATGGTTTGAGAGCGTGTTTTTACGCACACTTCAAACGAGCAAAAACGTAGCAACCCCAGACGGCGGCAACGCTATTCAAACCGTATGGAGCACATCTCTCAGATTTCCCCTTTGTTTCCCCTCGTTTTGACAGATTTAAGCTTTTTTCCTCAGATTTGAGCTTTCGCCTCCAATGCTCTCAAGGCAAAAAAAGCTTAAATCTGAGGAAAAAAAGCTTAAAAACGAGATTCACGACCACTTATTCAAAAGATGTTGGTCACACGATACATAGACAAATCGTATAACGTTGCAGGTATCTGAGCAACCCATGGGCCTACTGAGCTTTCCTTATGCGAGAACAGTTCTATCGACGTTGCCATTTTTTCAGATTCGCTGCGAATAGTTGCTACTTGTCGATTTTTTCGCATTTCAGATAAAATGGGAAATGCGAAAAAATCGACAAGTAGCAACTATTCGCAGCGAATCTGAAAAAATGGCAACGTCGATAGAACTGTTCTCGCATAAGGAAAGCTCAGTAGGCCCATGGGTTGCTACGTTTTTGCTCGTTTGAAGTGTGCGTAAAAACACGCTCTCAAACCATTGGGCTCGCTATACATGGGAATTCTCTTTTTGGGTTTCTCATGTATAGTTAGCTAATGCAGAGCAAAGGCGGGAGCAATTCATGGGAGCTTTTCATCAACAACTATCCACCTTTCTTTCAAATTCTATAAAAATAAATTCTCTCTAGTTTTATATTCCGCCGCACATGCCATTAAAATTATAATCATACAAATTACGGCGATTAAAATCATATAACAAAGCAATTTTTGGAAAACGTGTCTATTTGCCTAGCCATGCTTTTTGTTAAGCCCGTACACGCAATATGGAATCGCTTATTGCAGACGCCAATGCAAGCGATGTGGTTGATTCCAGTGATTCCTTCGTTGCATTTCGAGCAGTTAGGTTCCATTGCGCCTACAGCGAATGAAAAATTGTTGACCAAAACTTTATACGGATGCGATGATAGGTTCCAATTTTTTATGTGAGATGTCGCAACTGTAGAAAAAAAAATCGAGCCGGGTGTTTACTTAAGCGTCTCAGTGTAAACAAAACGAACTGATAGCACTCGTAACTTCAACACGAATTATCACTTTGTTCTTTTTGTTAAACACGAGCATTCGATTATATCCGAGATCTGTAGAGATTTCTCTAAGAGAAGCGTTAGGCTTCGATATTTAAACGAACGAAAAACACATTAAAACTAGTAATTTTAAAACCGTCAAACGATAGCAAAATGCATCAATAGACAGGGTTGCTGAACTGTTCATATATGTTCATATATGTGGCAAACGGCTAAATTTTTAAGAACTTGTTCCAAACTTAAAATTATGAGAAATTTTGGAAACAAAAATAGTCAAAAATGTTCCAAGAAACCAAAATAGTGATCAAAAATTGCCTTGATTAGGTAAAAGGTGGTACAAAGTTTACATTTTAGATGGCGCAAGTGACGATCAAAAATTAAAATCGAACACGTTCTTCAATGGACGCTATTTCAAAAACCTTTTGACAGAACGTCACAAAAATTGATCTATTTTTATTCATTCAAAAATTATTCACAAAATAAAAGGTTGATTTTTTTCGAATACACTCCTTAGATCTACTCTTTAGGGCTAGGAACTAGTCTGTGAAAAGTAATGCGTCAACCTTAATAAAATATCATATTTAAAGTGCTTTACAAACATTTGAATGATGCATGTTACAAGCCAATTCATATTACGTCTAAAGCTATCGGAGTTCCAAAAAGTTCCACAAAGTCTATTTTCGGGCTAATTTTTATTCTAGTGCACAAGTTCACGACAAATAAATAATGCATTTTCAAATCAATTAGCATCAACATAAAATTCATTTTTCCCGATTTCTTTTGGTTCCACCTAAGATGGTTTTGGGGTTCAAAACAGGAACTTTGAACACTTTGAGGAACCTCTCAATCAAGTTCGATGGAACCGAAATTTTGCAGTTTTTTTTGTCTATTCACAAAATGCTTATGATATAGTTTTAAAACTCGACATGGCTATATTTACTGTTATCTTCATGTACATCAAGTTTTTTTCAATTAATAATTTTATATTCTTCATCCATTTTCTGTCACAACTGTGATTCGTTATGAAACAAAAAGTAGATTTATTATGCACAGAAATTCGTGGGTTTTTCAACAAAAAAAATCAAGATAGTAGGTGTGTTGTGTTGTAACGATAATCCTGTATTTAAAAATATTCCAACTATCTATCTCTATCTCTTTGATACAATCCATCAAAGGTGAAAACAGCCGAGAAATTCTTCCACTCATCCGAGATGAAAGAATCGTTGTTAGAATATTGCCGGAACAAAGCATTCTTCATTCTTCAATTATCCGCTGGAAGGATGAAGCTAAGAGCTTCATTCCAACCTCCCATCTCATACATAAATTTCCAACCGATTAGCAAATTGTCCGGCATAGCCGTATCAACCTTGTTAATGCAAGAAGTGAGTAGCATTACTCGCAAAGCTCTTCCCGAAGCATCCTGAAGCTAAATTACTTTTTGAAGAGCGATGCACAGTGAATTCAGCTCTGATAAAAAACGTGAAGCTATGCCACTTTTTCATATTTAGCTAGAAAATTGTTCAACCTGCATCGGAAGGAAATTGGCTTAAGGCATTTGGAATTCCTCCGTTGGAATTTCTGATCGAATGCCAAGTCTTTTTTCGTTGGTCCCTTATAAATTTAAGAAAAGACAGATCGAATTAAAGCAAAGAAATCGAAAACTATCTATGCATTCATGGTAAAGAAGACAGTTTCAATCAAATACTCAGAATTTTGATTCCTGGAAAAATGTTACAATAAAGTTACGTGAAATAATCAGAAATAGTTTTTTACCAGATAAGGTATTTCTCCGAATTGATTTAACTCAGACTAAAAATCAACAAGGAAGTATCCATTTTCCTGAAGCTTATTCGTTCGGGTGAAGCATCAGAATGCTTCACCAGGAACTACCTTTCGATTCCAAAGATTTGTTCCAGTTCAGATCCTGGCTTAGAAATTTGTGCCAAAGGTACATAAGTTCTAGAATGCACTGTGTATACATTCAATATGCTGCAACACATTGAATCATGAATGAAAAGACCATTCCTGTCTGCATTTCCCTGGCTGGCTGGCTGCAAGCTCATATTGCTGGAACATGTCACTGCTGCTGCATTCCTTGGCCCGGTCCAAGTTTACCGGGAGCTTGACAACCGACCGGTTTCGCTGTTGCCATACGGTGACACCTTTCTACTATATCTATAGAGAACCTGAAAAGCTGGCCCGTATAATGTGACTTGTTTGTTTCTTGAGCCCAGCATTGTCTGTCTTCAGTGGCACGGATGAACGGAAGCTCGAAAGGAAGCAAAGGAAATGCAACAAGAAAGGATGCATGTGTAGGTGTAGGTGTGAGTCATTGCATTGCTAGCGCTTTCCGACATCGTTGTACCTGGTTTATGATATTTCCGGGAAAAATGGTAAAGATGCATATTAAAATTTTATCATTTGCAAAAAAAATTCGTTAAAATATGCACTTACACTTTTCAAGGAAGATAGACTGTAACCATTCAAACTGTATTAATAAATAAATGGAAAAATCATAAATAAAAAGATGAGTTAAAAAGTTCATATGTTTGTTTGTTAAAATACTTTTATGAACCTTATCCAAATCCACACAGTTTTACACATCAGAGAACTTATTCCGCCAAGATCTTTCGAATCGTATATTGCACATACGTGAACAGAAGAAAACCAATTTTATACATTTTTGCCGAGTCTGCTTGGGCAAAGTGGTGTAACCTAAGAAATATTTTTATATTAGCTAGAAGCCCCTCCCACCTGAAAAGGGATTCTCCCATACAACTCCCGTGTTTTTTCCCATGATCATAAAATTATAGCACATATTTTGCTACCGATTTTTTCCTTTTGTCGGGGTTGTTTTACATCACCATGGACCGAGTATTTGAAACAACTATCCAAAAATCACAATTTTACCAATATAATTTACAGGGTGACAAAAAAGTCCGGTCACATAGAAAAATCTCAATATTTCAAAGAATAAGAAGAATATCAGAATCTGACTTCATAGCTTTATTCAGTAACTAATCAAAATACTTCACAGACGATATCTCGGAATTACACCACCTTTCTCTGTTCGAACCAGCTTCAGACGTCTCGGAAAGACGTCGCAAGCGGCGCGCACGTCCGGTCTCGTATAATCTTTTTCAACCTTGGAGTTCTCACAGACCTTGGTCGTCCAGATCGTGTCTCCAGATTGTGTCTCCTCGGTGCCTTTGGTCTCTAGGTATCGATTTATGGACTTTCCGGTTGATTACGAGCGGTTTTAGGTGTTTGAATATGTTGAATATGTGTCCGGGTTTGTACCCTCTCACATATTCAGCGATAACAGCTGCTCTCAACTCTGCCACTCACAACTTCATGTACACAAACTGCACAGAAACGAAACTCTGCCACTATGGGCAGCAAAGTTAGTCCTTTCATTTGACATATAGATGGCACCAGAGGGATGCAACGAATAGGCTACAGGCGACCCCATTAAAAAAGTGTGACAGGACTTTTTTGTCACCCTGTATTGTTTATCCGAGAAGGATGCACATTAAATCACTGCAAAACATGACTATTTGACCTTGAATGTTTTTCTGATGCCTTTTAGGTCGCAAAGTATCAGTGTAAATTTTAGATAATTTGATTTATTTCTGAGTTAGCACAACGCGTTTCAATTTTGTAAGGAAATTTGTATGTAAGAAGAAATTTTTGCACATTAAAGCATCCAGAAAACTCAAATCAGCTGGAAATGAAGTTTGTCTTTGATTTTTGGTATTGAATACTCTTAAGCTGAATTTTTTGCTTATATGACAAGCAGCTAAGCATTTCATGTAAAAAGTTATAAACATTTCAAAATAAAAAAAAACTGAACGCATTGAAACGTATTTAACCCTCCAAATCCGTTCGGGTCAATATGACCCGAAGCGCACATTTCAAACATCTTTATCATCATTCCAATATACTGATGAACTGGTAGTTTTGGCAGACCAAGTATGTTCTATGAAAATAATGATCAAATTAACCTTCCAAAGCCGTTCGCAAAATTTCCGTACAAATCAATTTTTGATAAATTTGACCTGAAGTTTACGTACGTTCCCCTGGCCGCAAATATTGACCGATTTCGATGAATTTTAATTCATTGTATAGATAATTTATTCTAGTTTCTAAATATTGAAAAATAAAGTCGAAATATTCTACTAAATCACCAGTAGCTGATTCCGAATGAAAAAAGTCCCGAAAAAGAGCTCTTTTTAGAATGCCTATAACTTGAGACAGGTTCCAAATATTGCGCTGATTTCATAATATTTGGAATTGTCAAGAATAAATCTATCCATAGATGTATAAAATTTTGGTGGTTCAAAGGAAGTTTTGGCCGCTATCCCGGAACTTCCGGTAGAAAAAAATTCTTACTTCAAAAAAGTCACCCAATTTTGGCTTTGCATTGCTGTATTTCGGTTACCAATGGATCGATTCTCTGAATTCAAATTTTAGTTTTTTTTCGTTAACTTTATTATTTTTTTCGTAGAACATAGTTGGTTCCTCAAAAATCTCAGTTGTTCAGTATATGGTAATGAAACTCACATCTTTTTTGTCATTTTTCAAACTCCCCCTCATGTCCGTGGGTTTACGGGATTTTGTTAGCGTGATTTCTCTAAAATTTGAACTCAAATTGGTCACTTTTTATATACCTAGAGATTCATTAGAATCTCCTCTTTCGATTGACATACATTTTGTGAGGTGTTTTGAAAATTTGTAGCAACGTTTTTCGAATTTACTGAAAGCTGCCAGATTTCAACCAGTTTGGTCCACGTTTTCAACAGGTTGGTGTACAAATCTCGCACCCCTCACGTAGCCGCGGGAGAAACAAATCCTTTAGCTCTCTTTTTGTCGCTCACCAAATCTAACATCCAACCCAGCAGCAGGAGGAACTGCCGTCTCGCCGCGTGGTTTGTTGATTGATTGTGCTGATGCTGATGCCTCTTTGCGTAGTAAATGCTTTGATTTTAAAATAGAGAAAGATTATTTTTCCAAATTGAAATAAGCTTCTTGAATCTTTTTAGATATTTTACCATTAGAATTCTTCAGTGATACATTTGTTTTGAATGTTATCATGATTCTTTTCTGAATATTCTGAATTTTAGAATTCTTCAGTGATACATTTGTTTTGAATGTTATCATGATTCTTTTCTTTTATTTCAAGCAGTGTCTACTGCAGGAGACACAAAATCTATGATTCAAGTAACAAATATTCTGAAATTTTTATCAGAAACTTTAATCAGAAATCGGAATTTGAATCGGAATCTGAAATTCGAATCTGAAATTGGAAATTGATTCTGAATCTGAAATCGAAATCTGAATCTGAAATCTGAATCTGAAATCTGAATCTGAAATCTGAATCTGAAATCTGAATCTGAAATCTGAATCTGAAATCTGAATCTGAAATCTGAATCTGAAATCTGAATCTGAAATCTGAATCTGAAATCTGAATCTGAAATCTGAATCTGAAATCTGAATCTGAAATCTGAATCTGAAATCTGAATCTGAAATCTGAATCTGAAATCTGAATCTGAAATCTGAATCTGAAATCTGAATCTGAAATCTGAATCTGAAATCTGAATCTGAAATCTGAATCTGAAACCTGAATCTGAAATCTGAATCTGAAATCTGAATCTGAAATCTGAATCTGAAATCTGAATCTGAAATCTGAATCTGAAATCTGAATCTGAAATCTGAATCTGATATCTGAATCTGAAATCTGAATCTGAAATCTGAATCTGAAATCTGAATCTGAAATCTGAATCTGAAATCTGAATCTGAAATCTGAATCTGAAATCTGAATCTGAAATCTGAATCTGAAATCTGAATCTGAAATCTGAATCTGAAATCTGAATCTGAAATCCGAATCTGAAATCTGAATCTGAAATCTGAATCTGAAATCTGAATCTGAAATCTGAATCTGAAATCTGAATCTGAAATCTGAATCTGAAATCTGAATCTGAAATCCGAATCTGAAATCTGAATCTGAAATCTGAATCTGAAATCTGAATCTGAAATCTGAATCTGAAATCTGAATCTGAAATCTGAATCTGAAATCTGAATCTGAAATCTGAATCTGAAATCTGAATCTGAAATCTGAATCTGAAATCTGAATCTGAAATCTGAATCTGAAATCTGAATCTGAAATCTGAATCTGAAATCTGAATCTGAAATCTGAATCTGAAATCTGAATCTGAAATCTGAATCTGAAATCTGAATCTGAAATCTGAATCTGAAATCTGAATCTGAAATCTGAATCTGAAATCTGAATCTGAAATCTGAATCTGAAATCTGAATCTGAAATCTGAATCTGAAATCTGAATCTGAAATCTGAATCTGAAATCTGAATCTGAAATCTGAATCTGAAATCTGAATCTGAAATCTGAATCTGAAATCTGAATCTGAAATCTGAATCTGAAATCTGAATCTGAAATCTGAATCTGAAATCTGAATCTGAAATCTGAATCTGAAATCTGAATCTGAAATCTGAATCTGAAATCTGAATCTGAATCTGAAATCTGAATCTGAAATCTGAATCTGAAATCTGAATCTGAAATCTGAATCTGAAATCTGAATCTGAAATCTGAATCTGAAATCTGAATCTGAAATCCGAATCTGAAATCTGAATCTGAAATCTGAATCTGAAATCTGAATCTGAAATCTGAATCTGAAATCTGAATCTGAAATCTGAATCTGAAATCTGAATCTGAAATCTGAATCTGAAATCTGAATTTGAGATCTGAATCTGAATCTGAAATCTGAATCTGAAATCGGATCTTGAAATTTAAATCTGATATCTGAATCTGAAATCTGAAATCTGCAATCTGAAATCTGTAATCTGAATCTGAAATCATGGACGTGAACTTTAGAAATGTTGCCTATCCATTAAAATATTAAATCAAAAAAGATTCAAGCAATTCCTACAACAATAAAGCATTCATTTCGTTATCAGCATCAGCACAATCAATCAACAAACCACGCGGCGAGACGGTAGTTCCTCCTGCTGCTGGGTTGGGTGGTAGATTTGGTGAGCGACAAAAAGAGAGCTACAGGATTTGTTTCTCCCGCAGCTACGTGAGGGGTGCGAGATTTGTACACCAACCTGTTGAAAACGTGGACCAAACTGGTTGAAATCTGGCAGCTTTCAGTAAATTCGAAAAACGTTGCTACAAATTTTCAAAACACCACACAAAATGTATGTCAATCGAAAGAGGAGATTCTAATGAATCTCTAGGTATATAAAAAGTGACCAATTTGAGTTCAAATTTTAGAGAAATCACGCTAACAAAATCCCGTAAACCCACGGACATGAGGAGGAGTTTGAAAAATGACAAAAAAGATGTGATTTTCATTACCATATACTGAACAACTGAGATTTTTGAGGAATCAACTATGTTCTACGAAAATAGTAATAAAGTTAACGAAAAAAAACTAAAATTTGAGTTTAGAGAATCGATCCATTGGTAACCGAGATACAGCAATGCAAAGCCAAAATTGGGTGACTTTTTTGAAGTAAGAATTTTTTCTATCGGAAGTTCCGGGATAGCGGCCAAAACTTCCTTTGGACCACCAAAATTTTATACATCTATGGATAGATTTATTCTTGACAATTCCAAATATTATGAAATCAACGCAATATTTGGAACCTGTCTCAAGTTATAGGCATTCTAAAAAGAGCTCTTTTTCGGGACTTTTTTCATTCGGAATCAGCTACTGGTGATTTAGTAGAATATTTCGACTTTATTTTTCAATATTTAGAAACTAGAATAAATTATCTATACAATGAATTAAAATTCATCGAAATCGGTCAATATTTGCGGCCAGGGGAACTTACGCAAACTCTCGGGTCATATAGACCCGAACAGCCTAATTACGGATTTTTTTGAGGGAGCACTTCCGGTGGTCACAGGAAGTTGCCTGGTACTACAGATTGTGTATTTCGTGATTCCCCAGGGAGGTTTTTAAAATCAAATTTTTTCGATTTTTTCTCGAAGAGTTATGATGATTTGAATGTGCGCTTCGGGTCATATTGACCCGAACGACTTTGGAAGGTTAACGCCAAAAAACTAAAATTTGAGTTTTTAAAATCGGTTCATTGAGAAATGAAATACAGCTAAACAAAGCAACAACTGGATGTCGTTTTTTTAAAGTAAGACTTTTTTCTACCGGAAGATCTGTCATAGCGGTAAAAACTTTCATTGGACCCCAACATATTTATACATTGTCGGATAGATGGATTCTTGACAATTTCAAACATCAATGAAATAATTAAATACCGAAAAGCTGTCAGAAGTTATGAGTATTTTAAAAATAAAATTGATTTTTCGGACTTTTAACTTTCTGAACCAGTTTCTGAAATCCTGGTAATACATATCGACTTTATTTTGAAATGTTGAGTAATTAGAATAAATTACCTACACAATGAATATAATATCATCAAAATCGGTTAACATTTACAGCCAGGAGAACGAAATCAAATTACAACGCATATTTCCCCGAAACGGATATTTAGCGAACGGCTTTGGAAGGTTAAAAATGAAATGTTTTTGCAAAGCCAAATCAATAAATTCCTTGGCTATGCAAAGCAGTTTTTTTTTTAGATTTTTATTCTCTTCGTTTCAACAGCTTTCAAATAAGCAGTTAAAACGCTAAAAATTTTATTAACATCGAAGATCTTTTCTAAGGTTTAAGTTAGGTTTGTTCTTTGATTTGTTCATATGAATTTTACTGCAAGAATCAAGGAACATTTTTCATCCAAAGTTATATTTTTTCAAACTTTCAGTATATCTCTGGTAATTTTTGGATGAAAAATCTTGTCTTCATTTTCAGACAAAATTTAAACTCGCTGCGTTGCATCAGGACAGGATGCATCGCTTCCAAAATTTTTATTACTTTATTGGCAGCAAAAACAACCAAAAAAAGTTAAGGAAGGTTTATAAATTTAAGAATTTGAACTTTCCATACAAAGCTTGCAGCAGCCTAATGCACAAGTGTCTTTCGAGCTTTTTATTTGCCGAAAATTGATCATTATAATCATAATCATCACTTCGCTGGGTAACCGATTGTTGTTATTTTATGATTTTTACGAATTTGAATTCAGATATTCAGAGATTCACTTGAACATGTCTGTCACGCACTAGAATCGATAAATGACTGACTTTGTTCTAAATGTTTTGCCTAGTGTTGCCAAAATAACAAATTTTATATCTTCAGTGATGTCGTAATTTTTTATTGAATTTGATTTATTTTCTGCATATCCTTAATCTCATCTCAACTTTCCTTCTATCATCTATTCTCAATTAAAACTTTTTATTTATCGACTTTTGTTTTTTTTTTTAAACTCGATAATATTTACCAAACATCCATCATCTTTATTTTACTTTCTAAATTCTTAATAAAAGCTGTAGTTTAATTTTCCTAATATCCATCTTCTTTATTCTTCAATCCAATCTTCGCACGGGCTTTTATTTAATTTAAAACTAGTTTATTAAAGGCCTCTTACTTTTTCAAAGTTTCAATGTGCCGAGTGTATTCGTTTAACAAGGTTAGTAGGGAAGGGGCCCGTAATAGTCGCGGCGACTCAACAGTTAAAAAATACTTTAAACAAGGGAAAAGGAAGGGGTTTTTTGGGGTTATTCTCCAATATCAGTTTCCATTAGGGTCCGGTGGTAGCCTCGCACAGGCTTTTCAAAATTTTAAAATTTTCTCTATTTTCTGAATATCTTTAATCACATCTTCTCATTCATAACCAACTCTATTCTCAAAATAAACTTTGACTTTCTATAACAAAATTTTATTTTCAAATATGCTTCATCTCAATTCAACATTCCAAGCTGAATCAAAACAAACAATCAGCAGCAGCAGTCTTGCACTTTTTGAGCCTATCCATCTTTTTCCACCGAAAGACCAAATCACATAAGGAAACATCTATAAATGACGTAGCATTTGGGGGGGAGGGGGGAGGTTGACTTTGTGTGACGATGTGTGACAAGAGGGGGAGTAGGGGTTCAAGTAAAGCTACGTAGCTTTAATTAAATATCAAAAAAAAAAAAACAAAATTGAGCAAAATTATGCCTAATTCATTCCAGTCTGAACATGTAGCTTTTGACTCATACTGCCCGACTGTTTTCAAGCGTATCAAGGAGCGTACATACAAGAAATGCAATTTATATTTTGCTTCAAATGTTCTCCAAAAGGAGCATAGCAAAATCCACAAGACCTCAGCCTCGGATAGAAAGATTCGTGTGATTCGTCCAAAGCGAATTGTAGGCAAAAGAGGACACGAAGTGCTGGTCATCACTTCGGAGGACGATAGAGAGTTGGTGGAGACAACTGACATCGCAGATGCAATTATTCCAGCCGAACAGACGATGGAGGAAAGCTGCCCAACGATTCCATTGGAATCCAGAATGGAGATAATTTGGACCAACGCAACTGATTGAATACTTACTAGCTATCCTGTTTGTTGAAAGGTAGCTGGATTTTTTTTTACTGATTGATATGCATTTTTAAACTTTCATTTACAACTTCTTTCCATTTTTTGGTTATTTTTTCTATTATTCTTGCAAAATGCTGATAATAAAAGTAAAAATTAAAAACCGATTTTTAAAAATGCGTTTATTAAAGCTACGTTATTATCTAGGGGGAGGGGGTCTATGATTTTGTGATGAAATGCTACGAAGTGGGAGGGGGGTGTATAAAAACTCAAAATAAGCTACGTCATTTGTGGATGTTTCCTAAGCAGTAGCAGCAGCCGTTAAAATCTGCGCTTTCTAAGCCAATGCTGTCTTTTTCACCGGAGGGCAAAATCAAATCAATCAATCAGCATCATCCTTAAAAATCTGCGCTTCCTAAGCCAAATATTTTCTATCGGAAAGCCAAATCATAACAAATAATCCAGAACAGCACTCCGTAAAATCTGTGCTTCCTAAGCGAATCATTCTTTTTCCATCGGAAAGCCAAATCAAAACAAACAATCAGCAGCAGCAGTCTTGCACTTTTTGAGCCATACGAATCTCAATTCAGGGATTCACTCAGACATGTCTATCGCTCACAAGAATAGATCAATGTTTGACTTTATTTCGTATGTTTTGCAACAAACGTTGACAATTATTTTATTTCATTTATCTTCTGTGTTGTCCAATATAACTTTTTTTTTTATTAATCCTCCAAAGATGTTCGAGTCAATATGACCCAAAGCGCACATTCCAAATATTCTTATCATCATTCTTGAAGAACTGGGATTTATGAGAGACCAAGTATGTTCTATGAAAATGATAATCAAATTAATCACAAAAAAATATAGTTTGGGTTAAAAAAAATCGGATAGTTGGGAAATTAGATACAGCAAACCAAGGCCAAAGTTGGATTTAATTTTTAAAAGCTGGATTTTTGTGTCTACCGGAAGATCCGAGATAGCAGTCGAAATTTTCTTTGGACTCCGAAATATTCAGACATCAGCGGATAGATATATTCTTGACAATTTCAAAAATCAATCATACACTTAAATACAGCAACGCTATCAGAAATTATAAGTATTTTGTAAATAAAATTGTTTTTTCGGACTGGTAATACTACCTGGTAATACTTCCTTTTTTTTGAAGTTGTTTCGGCTTAGAGTCTAAGCAAAAACTACGTATTGATTAACGTTTCCAACGTTTCGATCTTTAGAATCTTTATCAGGGACTAAAAATTGAGTATATTTAGCTAGTTCTGCTGATCATAATTTAGGTTTTATTCCCAAAAAAAATGCCGTTTTCTTGTGAGTGTCGACTCGGCTGGTCGTGTATAGCTGTCTTTTGATCTGTTTTCAGAATATTTTAATTTAATTCGTGTTTTTTGATTAAGGTTTCCAGAATTTTTTCAACACGTATCCGGGCCGGACAAACTGGGCACTTTTACAGGGTGTTCAATAAGTTCGAATTCACTTTTTAACCAACTGGTGTGGTAAAGCCGTAACATAAACATCTAACTTTTTGTAAGAGAAATTTTGTGCTATCAACAGACAAACTGTTCCTGGTGTCGAAGAATTAATTTTCTTTTATAGTTCGTTTTTTATCAACCTTTTCACACCATAATCCCGGGCAATATTCGGGCAAATTATCTCCAAGCCCACAAATTACTCAACAAAAGTCAAGAAAAAAAAATCATCAAAACTTATCGACGGATTTTTAACCGTAATTAGGGCTTTTAAAAAACCTTCCATGTTTTTTTTACTTATTTGATTTCGATCACCGCATCTACTCATGATCTTTATCGATTGATGTGTCTCGGTGATTTTGTAGAGGAAAATTAGGCCGTTTTTTTCAACGTTTTCGGCCTACTTGTTTTTTTACTTATTTGATTTCGATCACCGCATCTACTCATGATCTTTATCGATTGATGTTTCTCGGTGATTTTGTAGAGGAAAATTAGGCTGTTTTTTTCAACGTTTTCGGCCTACTTGCATTCGGCCATCATCAGATTTTTTTTTATTTTTACAAAACTTGCTCTAAAAATTTCGTTTTGGATGCGTTCGTCTGTTTTTTTTTGTTTGATTTACAAAACAAAGAGAATAAATCTGAGCAAAATCGGGGCAACCGGGCCGAGGTGTTCCCAAAATTTGTATTAAAAAACCAGGTAAACCCGGATAATACCCGGAAATCTGGCAACCTTATTTTTGATATAAGGTGTAGTGTATCGATTTACTGCGTAAAGATGTTTGCAGATAAAAATCCGTTTGTCTTGTGTTTTTGGGATTAGTTTTCCACAGCACCGAACTTTTTACACAAGTAACTTGCATAAATCACCTATACAATGAATCGAAATCGGTGAACATTTACGGCCATGGGAATAGACTTCAAGTTAAATTTCCCCGAAACAGATATTTTGCGAACAGCTTTGGAATGTTAAATTTTATTTATATTCTGCACATCCTTAGTCTCATATCTACACCAATGATGATAAAACGAAATAAATAGATATCTATTACATATATTTTTTAAATAAAATTATTCAGCGTGAATTTTTCACACTGCTTAATGGAAATAATAAGATATTCTAACAATAAATTTTTTTTATGTCTTGGGCAAATTTGAGTGAGATTGATATTGATTTAAATGAAATTCATGATAAAATTATTAAAGAAAACTGGAACAGAACTAGTAAGTCAAATCACAAAACTGTAGCTTAAGCAGCTCATATTTTTTCCGATAATCTTGATAAAGACTACGAAACACCAAGTATTGCAATTATAATTACATGGTAATTTGGCTTTCTCATTGAATACTGCTATGGAATTGAAAATCAACAACGAATACTAGCAACGTAACACATTTGGAATATGTTTCCGATTGTTACCTTGATTTATTATTTCTGTTTGTTTTTAGTGGATTCGAGTTTTTATTTGATTTTGTTTCAATGAAAAATTATACTAGTTTAAATCATTTTTTAAATAAGTAAACAGAAGATCACTTTAAATGTGAAATCGGGCGCTGAATTCGAAAATGAAATTCAAAAAATCTTTATTGATTTGGAGTTATGCTTCAAATATGATATTTTGATAAAAAAAAAGTACGTGTTATTAATGAAAAACCAGTATTTTTATTCCTCCCGAAGAAAATACCTTACAATCTTATAAACGTTTGAGACTCAAGCGTCCCCTCCCCATGGTCAAATCGTTCTGAAATTTGGCATGTAACCTTTTGTAAGATAATAATTATTTTGGAGCGAGTGAGATTTCCCACGTTTAATTCTTCCTATACTGCGCCCAATTTGACATTAAAAACTTAGGTCAGCCAATAAAGTTCACGATTTTTTTTTTTAAATTTTGTTAATTAGTGTAATTGATCTATGTATATATTCTCCACTTTGACAAGATAACGCTGTTTTGTAACTAACATACACTAAGGTCTTTTTTCGCGATTTGATTTTGCTCAGTTTCACTAACACGGCTTCTTTTTACGCGGTTTTTTGCCATGCATATGATTCTTCTACACGGCTTTTGCGAATCAACAAGTTTTTTGAGCGAAAATATTCCAAGTCCTATACGTTAACGATGGAATTCATACCGCGTAAAAAAACCTTAGTGTACGATAATTTTATAATGTATATGAAAACTATATCAGAATAGCATAGGAATATAACTTCAAAAATGTTTGCTGGCAAGTTTTTCATTCAAAATTGACCAATTTATCATGGGTTTACAAGCAACAGAAGGGACACGGGCAACAGAATCGAACAATGACTCAATAATCGATGTTAGTAGTTAAAATCAATTTCTGTTGCCTAAAACCCGTTAACATAGCGTAATGTTAGTTCTTTTATTTATTACAGATTTTTGTTACAAATTTTTTTCTTCAAAGCTTCTAATCGTACGATAGTCTATACAAACAAAAAAAGTGTTTATTAAACAAGACAAATTGTTTAGGGATCAAATGCAACACCACCCTTATCAAGTACTCGACTGAAGGAAACTCCTCCCGGTCTGCCTAGGGAATTATAACGAAAAGGTGCCTACCTATCCACTAAAGAACCGCTTGAAGAGTGGTAAACGGCAATTCTCTTCTTCTGGAGAGGAGGAAGTAGGCACATACCGGCAGACATAGTTAGATTGTACAAATGAACCAAATGTAGGACAAACTCTCGGGGAGCAGCGTGTTTCGGAATTCGGTACCGGAAATTCTCCCGCGTGAGCTGACACGAAACATCTGGAACCGTCTGGGAGAGTGAGTTCCCGATGCCGGATTCTACAGCATTGTGACGTCAGTTTTATGACATACATTTCCCAGTTTGCCATCACTGATTAACTGATACAATTCTGCTCTGCGATAGTAGCAACAATAGCAGGATCACTCACAAAGTGAGTCAAGTCAAGATAGTCGTCGCACGTAGAAGTTCACTCGAACAGAACAAAAAGGGATACAGAAGTTGGGGTCAAATACTCGGTAACCCTTTTTCCGACCTCTTTCCCCAGTGTAGGGCGATGAGGATGGCAAAAAAAAATTGAAACACGTGTCCTGCCCATGGTAATGCATGATAAAATATACGATCTGCTTGCTATAAGGAGGTTGACCTCTCAAAATGGACCTGTTTCTATTCCATGGTGCACTGAGCCACTCGATTGAGACGGAAGTCTTCAGCAACATTCTTTGAAATTGAGATAGGATGAATGTTTAAAACTGAGTTGGTTGAAGGCCACGAATCAATAGTTTAAAAGTATGAATAGAGTTTTATTGAAATGAAAAAGAAAAAGTACACGAGGAAAGAAGAAAGAAGAAAGAAGAAAGAAGAAAGAAGAAAAAAGAAAGAAGAAAGAAGAAAGAAGAAAGAAGAAAGAAGAAAGGCAGAAAGGCAGAAAGGCAGAAAGGCAGAAAGGCAGAAAGGCAGAAAGGCAGAAAGGCAGAAAGGCAGAAAGGCAGAAAGGCAGAAAGGCAGAAAGGCAGAAAGGCAGAAAGGCAGAAAGGCAGAAAGGCAGAAAGGCAGAAAGGCAGAAAGGCAGAAAGGCAGAAAGGCAGAAAGGCAGAAAGGCAGAAAGGCAGAAAGGCAGAAAGGCAGAAAGGCAGAAAGGCAGAAAGGCAGAAAGGCAGAAAGGCAGAAAGGCAGAAAGGCAGAAAGGCAGAAAGGCAGAAAGGCAGAAAGGCAGAAAGGCAGAAAGGCAGAAAGGCAGAAAGGCAGAAAGGCAGAAAGGCAGAAAGGCACAAAGGCAGAAAGGCAGAAAGGCAGAAAGGCAGAAAGGCAGAAAGGCAGAAAGGCAGAAAGGCAGAAAGGCAGAAAGGCAGAAAGGCAGAAAGGCAGAAAGGCAGAAAGGCAGAAAGGCAGAAAGCAAGAAAGGCAGAAAGGCAGAAAGGCAGAAAGGCAGAAAGGCAGAAAGGCAGAAAGGCAGAAAGGCAGAAAGGCAGAAAGACAGAAAGGCAGAAAGGCAGAAAGGCAGAAAGGCAGAAAGGCACAAAGGCAGAAAGGCAGAAAGGCAGAAAGGCAGAAAGGCAGAAAGGCAGAAAGGCAGAAAGGCAGAAAGGCAGAAAGGCAGAAAGGCAGAAAGGCAGAAATGCAGAAAGGCAGAAAGGCAGAAAGGCAGAAAGGCAGAAAGGCAGAAAGGCAGAAAGGCAGAAAGGCAGAAAGGCAGAAAGGCAGAAAGGCAGAAAGGCAGAAAGGCAGAAAGGCAGAAAGGCAGAAAGGCAGAAAGGCAGAAAGGCAGAAAGGCAGAAAGCAAGAAAGGCAGAAAGGCAGAAAGGCAGAAAGGCAGAAAGGCAGAAAGGCAGAAAGGCAGAAAGGCAGAAAGGCAGAAAGGCAGAAAGGCAGAAAGGCAGAAAGGCAGAAAGGCGGAAAGGCAGAAAGGTAGAAAGGCAGAAAGGCAGAAGGGCAGAAAGGCAAAAGGGCAAAAGGGCGAAATTGCAAAAAGACAAAAGAGCAAAAGGGCAAAAGGAATAAATGAAAAAAGGGCAAATGGGCAAATGGGCAAATGGGCAAAAGGGCTAAAGGGCTAAAGGGCTAAAGGGCTAAATGGATAAAGGACTAAAGGGCTAAAGGGCAAAAGGGCAAAAGGGCAAAATGGCAAAATGGCAAAAGGGCAAAAGGGCAAAAGGGCAAAAGGGCAAAAGGGCAAAAGGGCAAAAGGGCAAAAGGGCAAAAGGGCAAAAGGGCAAAAGGGCAAAAGGGCAAAAGGGCAAAAGGGCAAAAGGGCAAAAGGGCAAAAGGGCAAAAGGGCAAAAGGGCAAAAGGGCAAAAGGGCAAATGGGCAAAAGGGCTAAAGGGCAAAAGGGCAAAAGAAAAGAAGGGCTAATGGGCAAATGGGCAAAAGGGTAAAAGGGCAAAAGGGCAAAATGGCAAAAGGGCAAAAGGGCAAAAGGGCAAAAGGGCAAAAGGGCAAAAGGGCAAAAGGGCAAAAGGGCAAAAGGGCAAAAGGGCAAAAGGGCAAAAGGGCAAAAGGGTAAAAGGGCAAAAGGACAAAAGGGCAAAAGGGCAAAAAGGCAAAAGGGTAAAAGAGCAAAAGGGCGAAAGTGCAAGAGGTCAAAAGGGAAAATGGGCAACAGAGGTATGGAAAATAAGATAGATTTAAAAGGAAATGTATGTTATGATTGTGATAAGACAAGAAAGCAAAGAAGGAAAAAAAGAAAAGAAGCAAAGAGCAATGTTTGAATCGATATAGACAAATTATTTTTGAGAAGTTCCGTTCCAAGTCGTTTTCTCCATTGTTCTTCATTGTCGAAGCTCAATTTTAATCATCAGTAAATTGAAGTCGACATTTTATTGTTCGATAGCTTTAAAAGTAGAGTGATCATAATCATGGGAAGTAAATATTTTACCTGCCTGTCCAACAGAGAGCAGACAAAAACCCTGACAATAAAAAGTGACACCAAAAGAACATCTGCTCAAAGGTGCTGACGTACAGCAAATCTATAAAAACACTGAGAGTATCATTGCTGCTGTCAACATCAATCTTGAGAGTAGCCGTCGGAAAAGTTGCTTTGAATTTTTTTTTCCTTTCTGGTCCCCTGAAGCAATGGCAGCACAAAACCCTCAAAACAGCCTCTCCATCATGTCTCTTCGTCGGCGCAGTTCTTAGGAAAAAATTTTTCATTTACGTTTGTTTCCTTTCTTGCCTACTCATCCAGGTTCGTCCATTTTTCACTTCCTTTTTTGTCTACTTGATTCGGGAAATGGCACGTTGAAATAATCCTGGCGGGTTTTTTGTTTCCGGCAGACAGTTTTTCGCGAGAAGGGCTGTTATTGTACGATTGTGCCAATATTTGCTTTGTTGTCATGATGATTCGGGAAAACGCCGGGCTGGCTGGGAAACAAATGAAAAATGTACTTCCGAGAATCAGTTTGCAGCTATTTGTTTTATTTGGCTAAGAAGCACAGGACTTGGGAAAGCAATGTTTCAAAAAGAATCAGTTTTTTAGAATTTCATTATAAATGTGAAGTTTTTAATAAGAAGGATTGGAATTAAAATCACCAAAGAACATATTGCTTATATACATTTGATTTCCAAAACATTTGATTTATTTTTTCATTTTCTGTTCAGTTCAGTTATTCATTCTAAGGACTGTTTCCGAAATTTATTCATAGCATTTCTTATATCACTTAAAAGAAACCATTTACATCGATAACGCCTATGACTGTTTTTTAAACTGTTTTGCACCTGATTTTACTGCAGTAGTGTTGTTCGTAGTTATCTAAAGATCCTGATTTTTTTAAAATAGGTGCTTGTTTTGTTCTTCAAAAATAATTTCTTCTTTAAAAATTTGACAATTATTTTTTTTTAATAAAAAAAACAATTAAAAATTCCAATAAAATTGAATATTGGCTTAAGAACGAATTGGCTCGTTGATCCATTCCTTTGTCATTTTAATTTTTATTCTGTTTATAAAAAATATCTTAATATTTCATTCAAGGCAGAAATTTTGACTTGAAAAAACCAAAATCAAAGATAAAAAAATCCAATCAATTACTTTTAGCGAATCATGTTCGTTTTTTGTTTCACATGTTGGAGGATAGATTTGATGAAATTCTACAGTTTTCATTTTTAATTACGCACATGCATCACTCTCTGGAGCCATTTTTTTTGCGTTTCTCAGATTTATTTGTTTAACAAAAAGTTTTAATCACTATACATAGCTTAGTTTTTTTTTAAGAATAACCTACCAAAACTATTCGTCATGTATCTTGTTAGGAAAATCTTTCAATCAAACTTGATTCTTCCGCAGTTGGCTTTAAAAGCTTTTAAAATAGCAAAATATAATAAATCTTTGATTTTGAACTTAATTTTATTAATCGAGAAAAACTTATATGAAGAATATATACAATCAGATTGACACTAACTTCACTGGAATTTATTTCATAAATGTAAAAAAAAAATATTGAAAGCCGAAAGTTCTCTTCTACATGCTTTGAAATGTTAACTGTTTAATTTTATTGATGTTTAATTGTCGCACCATCAATCACGCTAAACTTGTTAACAAAAGGAAGTTCTCTTGATCTAAAAGATACAGGAAACGTTTTCAAAATATATATCACTGAAAGTTTCCTCGTTTGAGACTTTTCGAAATACTTTAGTTAAGATAGGTCGTATCAGCTTTGATGGATCTCTATTATCAACATTATGTTTGCCCTAAGAGAGGTGTACTTTTTGAAAGAAGTTTGAATGGTATTGTACCCTCACACGATTTCCAGGGAAAAAGTTTCACGGTAAAATAATGAAGGTTGTCACACGGAAACCAAAACAATCGTTTAGTTTTCAACTACTCGGTCGATTGAGAAGAGATTAATATTGGTATGTTAGATATTTTAATTTGATTAACATAACTCTCTGGAGCCACCAGCGATTAAGGTTTGACTTTGTTTTTGATTACAATACTTTTAAATGAGTAGTTTCTTGGAAAAGTTTCGTAATATTTTCTGAAGAATTTGATCAAATATTTAATATATTTGAAGTATTTACGACAAAAAAGTTGATTGCAAGAAGAATTGGTAATTTTGATTTCGATATTTTTATTATTCGTTAATTGAAAAACAACTCTCTGGAGCCACAAACTATATGTTTTAGTATTTTTTTTTTTACCAATTCCATCTATTATAGATATGAAATTGCTTGCGAAGCTTCCTATGATTAATAAAGTATTGAACAAAAAGCTCATTTTACAGAATCTGGTGATAAATATTCTATTTTATCCAAAATTTGCAATCAATAATCACCCTTAATCCAGTTTGTACTTTTAACATACGAATACTTAACCGAAAAATGATTTGTCTAAAGAATGTGACTGGTAATGAAGGAACAGCGCCGATGTGGTCTAGCGGATAGGCTGGCGCGAGTCTGGTATTGGTACGCCAGGCGTACTGGGTTCGATTCCCGGTATCGGCAAGAAAAACTTTTGGGTTCGATTCCCTTAAGTTGCCGACAGGTAAGATGTGTTTCATTCTATAACTGACTATATAATCGGAATGTTCAATCAGTTGCAAGCTGGTCAGGTATATACACGGATGCCGGAATACCTGTAAGTAAACTAGCCCACCTGATTGATTCGTTCTTCCATTCTATACCTACATCAACACAATACATTCATCCATAACAGTTCATACGAAGCCATGGGGTCCGGTTATGATGGCGCGCTGCATTGGAGATTTGTCGAACATAATAATCTAAAGAATGCATGTGAGCACATACTTTGGCAGAAACTGCGGTGAATCCGTGCACCCATGGTGGATTACCAACATACATACAACATAGAATGTGACTGGTAATGAAGGAGGATCAAATTTGGCTTATGGGATCAACTAAAATACAATTTAAGTAGTATATTCTCCTCTGATACATTTATTCTCATTCACAAAACAGGAAAATACCTTTTGGGGTTAGTTGCCCTGTCCTCACACCATGACCATGGATGGCAACCATTTCCCCCAGGTCACATTAAAACACCGAATCACATTCATATCATACTAAAAATTGTAAATATGTCGCCAACCATGGCCTAGAGGATAGCGTTTCAGTCTTCTAAGCCAGGGGTCATGAGATCGAGTCTCGGTCACGGCATACATAGTACACTTTCTGTGAGCTGGTGGTATTAGCATTTGTAAGATGCCAATATTTCCTTGAAAGATGCACGCTTTAGTCTTAAGTATAATTAAGATCTCTTTAAAAAAACAATGAAGTTTCACTAAGATCCTATATGTGTGTGTTCGGTTTTTCGTTTTTTTTTATTGAACAATAACTTTTTTATTTTTTTTTCTTATTTTGCAAATTATTCTTAAATATATTTTAGCATACTAATGACCAAATTGGTTAAAGTCCTTAATAAAGGAACAAAAAAAATTGAATAGAAAATATATTTTGTCAGGGTCGTAGGAATTTAGGCTTCTTTTTTTTGTTAGTGCAATGCTTGAAAAACTGTGAAAATTTTTGATTTGAAGTACTCTGATTATTCATGTTAAAGATTTCTTCACATTTATAGCCCTGGGTTTTCAAATTTAAACTTTCGAAAATAAATCGATTCATGATTGAAATGTTTTGCACAATCTGCATAAAACAGCATTTAGGAACAAAAAAATAAGCATGAAGATTCAAGTAAACAGATGAACTGATTGATTTTACGAGTAAAGGCAATTAATAAAAAAAAAAAGTCTCAAAATAATTGTACATATTCAAATATTTTTTACCATCGGGGAAAGTTTTATGACGTAAAAATTCAAATCGGAGATCAAAATTTTGAGTTTCAAGTATGATTTACCCTTTTGCTATTCTTGAATGCTCAGTTGAATTTTTCAGTTTTAGTTTGAAACTTTGGTTTTGGGAAATGGTTACGGTTTGGCCTAACTAATCTGAGCGCCATTAGCCATTTTTAAAGTCATTAAAATTTCATGCGAAAATAATGCAAGAGGCAAAATCTATGTTGATTATTACAGGTCAGTTCAGTTTGCCAGATTTTTCGGTGTTATCTGGCTTTGCCGGATAATTAAAACAACATTTTGAAAAAGTTTTGTCCGGCCCGGTTGCCCAGAATACATTGAAAACAGCCTGGATTTATTCACCTTATTTTCCAAATCAACCACAAAAAGCCGATTATGTTGGATTTTATTTTATTTATGCGTCCAAATCGGAATTTTCCGAGCAATTTTTATCAAAATAATCTTGAATGATATTTTGGAAGCCTGTACGATATGAAATAAACTGTTGAGGTTTAACGCAAAAAAAAAATTGTGGAGATATTTCTAGATTTTGAACAAAATTGCCCGGATATTGCCCGGATTTTTGGTTGACTATTTCGAAACAGATGCCCGAATTTTGTAAGGTTTTCAGAGAAAATTGCCAGGATTTATCCGACCCTATAATAGGTGCTGAAAAAAATTCTGGCAAACTTGAGGTAAGTACTTTATAATCGAAATAATCATTCTGGTCGATCATAAACGCTTGATGTTCTTCAAAATGCTCCTTTTATCAATAAATTTTCTCATAACAATCCGAACATAAAATTATTAAAAAAAGCCACAGTAAAAAAGGATTCTGAGCAGAATATTTCATCTTAATTTTGCATATTTTTGTCAGCAATCGATTTTCGTCATTAATCTTTTTAAGAATTGAAAAATCACACGTAGATTTTTATATTGATTTCTTAATTTATCATTAAACCAAATATTCAAAATAATTAAAGTGTTGTTCCAAATTTGTGATTTTCAGTCGAATTGCGTATTTTAACTGTTTATTGATAGCAGAACTCGAATAAGAACTGGAACATATTTCTGATTCTGAGTTCTGAAACAGAGCTTAAAAAAATATTAAAATAATATATTATTTCATATTCGTTTCTATTCGTTAAAAAATATCCAAATATTGATCAAACACATGAAATTTGAATGAGAATTTTGAATTTAATTTCAGTATAAGAAACAAAATAAATTCGAAGCGGTATTTCCAAACAAATTTTTATTTATTATCTTGTGCTAATGATGATTCTTATTGAAAATCAAGAATTCTAAACTGGATCGAGAAGCTAAATTATGTGCACAAAAGTTGAACTTTGATTTTGATAAACGATAAAGGAATCAAGGCATCCGAAATATGATAGATCTCATTTAATATATATGGTATTTGGTATTTTGGTCTGAAATTAGATTTAGAGGCACTGGCCTTTGGTTTGGGTCAAGATTTTAACTCTTTGTAAATCAATAATGAAAATCTTAATTAAATGCACTGTGGTAACATTTTTTTTAAATTTCAGCTAAAATCACTTTTATTCTGACAAATCTCTCAGCAGGTATACTTAAATCAGTATATACAAAGGTTCCTAATTTTTCACAAATTTATGAAATTGAATCCAATTTTCGGAAAACCAAAAATGGAGAAAAGTTTTTGCAAAGAATGTAGTTTATTGACATTCCGCTAGAAATTTTTCCGAAGCATTCTTATCTTGATGTTTTATAATTATGCACAATATATGCTTTCTGAACGAGATATAATCTTGATAGGAGCATATCAAATGCTGATATAATTTAGCTATGATCATAAAGATTTGTTGATATATTATAACGTCCTACGAGTACTGAATTATAACTCATTAAGATAGAAATAAATGAGTATCAAAATATAACAACTTGATATAATTTTGTTTTTCCCTCCTGATTGGGATATAGCTCAATTGGCAATGCAGCTTCCTGATCCTATGTCCGTGAGTTCGAGCCCAAGAGAAATCACCGAATACAGTTGTACCGGATAAGTTTTCCAATGACTGTCCACCAACGGCATCATTGATATAAGTCGCGAATGACATAAAGATGATAAAACGACTATAATCTAAACAAAATAAAACAGTTTTCTCCTCTGATCGGGGTATCGAAAACTGCAGATGGGAGAATTTGAAAACATCCTAGTTATGTTTTAGATAGAAAAAAATTGCACCATAAATTCCAAACCCGTTCAGTAAAAATTATTAAGGGAGATAAGGGCATAATGGCCACCTTAGGCGCCATCCATAGATTACGTAACGCAAAAAATGCACTTTTTTGACTCCCTCTCCCCCGTATGTCACAAATCGTAACCCTTTGACGAACCCCCCTTTGAAAATTACGTAACGCCGATAATTATCCCCCCCCCCTTTCTTCACATGTTTTAAAGTACTGATTATCGAAGATCAAAAAAAGATTTTAAATTTTTTTTTTACGTTCTCCAAAACGAAATAAATATCTATCAAAATCGCTTCTTAGTTCTCATTGATGATAATTCTCTGATAAAATGAATTGATCGTTTTATTACGAGATGCTCTGTGCTGATTCACTGATGATCTATCTTGTTTACTTAATTTTGTTTTAGAAGCAACTTGTTATGCAAAATATATTTCACTTTGTAATATTCGTGGGAATAATAAATATAACAGTTTTTAAATCAATTGAGAAAAAATATTTTAATTACCGTCTTAAATTTGAATTGAGGTTCGTGTACCTAATATTCGGTTTTCTAACGGTTATTTCACGGATATTCAATACAGATTTTAAGGAACCTATCTCAGAATCTTTAAAGAGGGAAGAAGTCAAACCAGTTTAAATCATGTTGAAGCTTACAAATGTTAAGCTGATTTTGGTTTGTTTATAATTCTGCAAAAATTGCATGACATCGAAATAGCTGCGAATTAGTAAACTGAAATTTTTAAGGAAAAAATCGTTACGTAACGATGAGCATGCCTCCCCCCCTCTCCTTCGTCACAATTCGTAACGCTCGAGCTTACTCCCTCCCCCCTCTAGGAGCGTTACGTAATTTATGGATGCCCCCTTAAGGAAAACCTTAAGCTTTTTTAACCATAGAGAAAAGCTATAATATGTGAATTACGTCATTGTTTCGTGTTCAGACACTCAAACAGTCTATTGCCTAATTGGATGAAACTTGAAAAAGTTGATGAAAACGTTTAAAAATGCATTTAAAATTTTTTTTTTCTGAAAGCTGAAAACCAGTCACTATAGGGGCATAATCAGAACCCCCCTTGGGCAGTATAAGCACCATTAATCGGGGCACGATGAGCGTTTTTTACCGGGAAATCCAGCATTGAATTAGACTCTATGAAGTCAACTGAATAATAGCTACAGATTGACTTGTTTCATCTGTCGATTTGGCTTATTGGCTTTCCTATATATAAGGAATTTCACCGAAACGTTCGCGAGCCAGGTTTTTGAAACTATTCGATCATAAACAATTTTTTTTTATTTTCTTATCTGAAATTGCTTTAAATTGATAGAATAAATTATGAAATTTCAATTTTGAGTCAACTCGTAAACTTTGCACGTTTTCTTGTCTATTATAATTTGGTGGCCCACGATTCTCCACTATTTTTCAAAAACAAAAAAGTTTTTTTTTATTAATCAGTCATAACTTGGGGAAAGTATTCTTTTTTAAATATAAAAATTACCTTATTTTTCACTGCGTTATATAGAAAACCTTTCCATTTATTTTTCTGTTTATCTTTAATAATTAAGAATTTCTGAAACATAGAAAAGAAGTGGCTCAGAATTGCATGTTTGAAACAATAAATGAAAATTTGAGTACAAGGCAGGAGGCAATTCAACCTTGCATACAAGAACTTATATCCTAAATTGCATGAAAGCTTGTATTTATGCAAGACTCAAAATTTTTGGCTTTTTCGGTAGTCATTATTCTATCTGAATGAGTAATAATCTAATTATATTGCTATCAAGGGGGGATATAATATACATAGTTATTCTTGCTTGTTTATTTTTATAGATATAATTTGAGATATTTCAACATCCCACGAGTTTTTAATTATTTATCATATTGATTGGAAAAATTTCAATATCAAAGTACCTCATCTTGAAATAATTTTGTTATTCTTTTCTGATCGGGTAGAAGAAGAAACTTTTTGAGGAATCTTGAAAAACAAACTCTCCCAGATTGAAGAAAGATTTTGAATAAAAATCTTAGAAAATCTATACAATGAATAAATTTACTGCACAGTTTTTGTGTTAAGTATAATGTGATTAAACTCCATTCCACTTTTTTTTCAAACCAATCTTTTACAGAATTGCAGGCTTTTTTATGAAGTATTCATATATTTTTAGAATAAAGAATAAAATGTCAATTCAGTAATAGCATGACACGAATGCCACGAAGATGGTAAAGTGTCACTAATAAAACTTAATAATAATAATTTCAGTAATAAGGCTAGAAATAATGTCATTAATATTATATGCTGTTATTCCTCGGCAAAGCAGTCAAAATTAATTCAAAAACGATGTTCTGATTAGTCCGACGTTTCGATGCTGATTAGCATAATCATCAGGGAATTCTTAAATTATTTTATTGTGACTAAATTATGCAAAAAACATAAACAATTGGTTTATCCTACTTACAATCGAATCGTTTTTATGTGTTTTTCTGTAAAAGCTTACTGTCTACCTTTTTCTCTATTTTTCCCCTTTTTTCCTGTTTGTTTACACAGTAAAATTTGACAAATTAGTGTTAAAGTAAAAAAATCGATGATTTCTTTTTTGTTAATTACACTTATCGCTTTTTCGGATTTTAAAAATTGTAACTTGTCACTTATGTTGGTTTGTCTATGGTATTTGAGCTGTATAATATTCCAAATGGCTACCAGAATGGCTACCAAACGGGAGTTGTTTTTATGGTAACTTATTATGTGCCTTTCGTTCTTTAGACCTAGAAATATTCCTGTAGTTGTAAGATTTATGAGAGGTAAAAATAGCTGAGTAAGTTGAACTGAGATTTGCGATGTCTTCTCTGTAGTTCACTGTGTTGGGTGTGTTGTAGATGTGATACATTTCAAGGAACTTAAAAATGTGGTAGTTGAGAGTGGTGACCAATGTTTCAATGTTGTCTAAATCAAAACAATGCCCTGTGTTGATACAGTGATCTATGAGAGCGGTGGTATCTTGTTTTGATCTTTCTCCATCTTCCTTCGGTTTCTCTGTAGCACTCTGTCTAGTTCGCTTGGAGGTTGTGGTTCCCTCTAATGCTTTCGGGTCGATCTTGCTTTTATATTTCTCCATCATTTTCGTATTACTCTTGTGCCCTGCCATTCGCTGGTCAGACCTCTGTATGACCAGTGCACAGTGGTCCAGATCAAACATTTAGCGAGACAAAATTAATAACAAAAAATCGGTACGATTTAGACAAATCATTTGTTCTACAAAGTTACTTTATATAACAGCGCTTTCTTTTTAAAAGGTAAATTATTAGGACGTGTCAATACCGTGGAAATTCGAGATACTAATTTCTTTCGGTGAATAGATAGAGTATAGAAATGTTCTAGAAAGCTTTAGATTGTATCTTTTGAAGAAACTTTGCAGAACATACCAAAGTCGTTAAATGGAACGGTATCGCTCTATGATTTTTTCAAGATCAAAAAAGTAGGGCGTGTCTTAAAATACGGTTTTTTGCTTATAACTTTTTTTATACAAGCTCTACAAGTTTGATGTGTTCTAAACACTTTCTCAACACAACAAAACACATATCTTTCTCGAAGACTGTGCATGGCTATCTTATTGTCCTTTGAAGCTAGGAGCATGATTGTGTAAAAATTTATCAATTTATGAGCTGCTATATCTCGAATTGGGGCAAACGAAAATATCTGCTTTTTGCTGCATTAACTAGGTTGTAATACAAATATCAGATACAGAAAAAAAAGGAGATGCATTTTTTGTTAAACTCGAGATTTTCAATTTTCAACATTTTTTATTTTTATGTTTTTTCTTACAAAAAATATCAAATCCTCCTCTAAAATCCTTTATTTTCCCGGATTTCAAAGTTATTAAAAATTTTCTGCTTTTGTGCAGATAATGGTCACAGAAAGCACAGGTGTGCTATTAAGTATGTTATGTTTGACAAGTTTGAATTTAGAGATATATTCTATTTGGCGAAATGGAAGTTCCATACAGTGTTTTTTTAACTGTTAATTGCTAGTAGAAAATTACCTGAAATGTAAGGCGAAAGTCAAATCACTGACAAAATCGCCAAACGCATCTTCGCAAGCGTCTGTACAACTTACAGTAGACTAGTAGACGCCAGAGGAAGGTTTGGCGTTTCTTTGTCGGAGTGACTTAACCTAAGCTCAGTACATAGAAAACCGTCAAATGAACTTTTTAAAAGGGAACAATGAGTGTCCCTCTTCAACTACAATTAAACTTCTTAAAATAAATACGAAGAAAGAAGTTTGAAAATGGAAGATGAGATGAAATTATTACGTCCAACATGTTTTTTGTTCATGAATTTGTTTGTCAATATCAAAAGCGAACTTCTCTTTACCATGGCTGATACAAAAGTAATTAACGATTTGACCGACACATGTTCTCAAAACGCTGAACAAACCGCAACCAATCGCCGAGAAAAAATCTAATAAATATTGTTATGGTTTTTCTCCGTGACATGCGTACGTGCGATCCACGGAGATGTTTTTAAAAGTTTCCTACATATTAGGAAAGAAAAATCCTTCTAGGTGTGTTCGTAAGTTAAAATTCGACTTAGGAAATGAAATTTGTTCTTGTTATAATCTTTTCTTACGTTAGAAGAAACAGTTGTAGCAGGAAAGAAGCTAAAATTCAGGGTTAAAGGAATTCAACTGTTTGAAGCTGCGCACAGTATATTTAAAAATATTTGAATTCAACATTTTTAACATTATTGTTGTATGTAAATGCATTTTTTTCATTTAAAAAGAATTTTTAGATTCAGTATTTTAATAAAAGGAATATTCGAGAATGATAAGAAATAAAGCATAAATACTCTCATTCGACCGACTGAATGTAATTTCAATGAACAATTAAAGCACGAAATTTTTATATTATGATAGAAAAAGCATAAAAATAAAAAATGTTGATAATTAAAAATCTCGAGTTTAACAAAAAACGCATCTCCAGTTTTTTCTGTATCTAATACTTGTATTACTATGCAGCAAAAACCAGATATTTTTGTTTGCCCCAATTCGAGATGTAGCAGCTCAAAAATTGATTATTTTTTACACAATAATGCTCCTAGCTTCAAAGGACAATAAGATAGCCATGCACAGTCTTCGAGAAAGATATGTGTTTTGTTGTGTTGAGAAAGTGATTAGAACACATCAAACTTGTAGAGCTTGTATAAAAAAAAGTTATAAGCAAAAAACCGTATTTTTAGACACGCCCTACTTTTTTAATCTTGAAAAAATCATAGAGCGATACCGTTCCATTTAACAACTTTGGTATGTTCTGCAAAGTTTCTTCAAAAGATACAATCTAAAGCTTTCTAGAACATTTCTATACTCTATCTATTCACCGAAAGAAATTAGTATCTCGAATTTCCACGGTATTGACACGTCCTAATAATTTACCTTTTAAAAAGAAAGCGCTTGTTATATAAAGTAACTTTGTAGAACAAATGATTTGTCTAAAACGTACCGATTTTTTGTTATTAATTTTGTCTCGCTAAATGTTTGATCTGGACCACTGTGCAGTGATGTCATACACTTATTACTTCATCATTATCATACATACATTCTATACACTATCAATGCCTGAGACTATTTTGGTGATGTCATTTTGCAACGAAAATTTTTAATTTTTTCTATTTTGTCAGAAAATTCATGTCGAAACTCAAAAGTCTGGAAATTTCTGGAAGAAATGACAAAAGTCTGAAAGTCTGGAAACCTAAAAAAATGTCTGGCCAAAGTCCAAGAAGTCTGGAAAATTCAAAAAAAAATCTGGAAGATTGACATCACTGTGTATGACGAGGGACACGGATCATTGCAGTTGATTTTGTAGATGACCCCCGAGTTTTCTCCTTTCAATTTGGGATCTTTAACCTTGTTGTGTAGATGGCCAACTTTAATTGTTTGTTTTCCGGCTATTGTGACTTGTGGGTAGTCGGAAATCAAAAATTAAACAAGTTGTTCTGTTATACGAGAGATCTATGGAATAGAGCGATAGAAAAGTTGTTGTTTTGATGTTGTTTCGATTAGTTCGAATGCATCAGTGTTGGTGTCTAAAGTCCTGGGCTGAGGTGAGCTTGTTTGTGGAAATTCTTTGGCCTGAGTTGTTTTGCTGGAGGATGTTGAACTTATATTTAATTAATATTAAAAAAAATCTTCATATGATTGAATTTGATTTTATTTGACATTATTGAAGTGTTTTTTTAATAACCAGAGATGAATCGTTTATTGATCAGGAAAATCCAACAAACAGAAACAGAAAAAACCGCGCTCAAAGACCGGCGAATTTACCTAAAGGAAATGGAAAATGAAAACAAACCTAACGAAAGTCACTCGAAAGTCCTCCAGGCGCGTGGCAGGGGCCGGATTTTTCTTTCCTTTTCCCACGTCGTCGCGGCACCGCGTCTTTAATCATTTCGATTGCAAGAAGCTACGAGTACGATGAAGAAGGAAGGCTAAGGAGCAGGTCGACCGATATGATAAGTAGATGATTTTCAACCTGAGCACGTTCGCTCATCATCGGGTTTCAAGTGCTCTCCTTTGAATTAAGTAGAACCATGAATTGAACACGTTGTTGATGTTGTTTGTTGTCTTCGGTGGTGCTGATGATGATGTTGATCTTTGGAAGTGCATCCAATGCGCTTCACCTATCATTGGGTCAGTTTTACGGTTTCTTAAGGATTGCACTTCACTTTTGTAGGTTAATTAGCACCTCCATTAAGTTATTGGAAAGCAATTGAACTTTTAATGTTCCGACATCCTTGGAAGAAAATGTGAAAATGAAAAGGAGATCAACGTTTATCAAAGTTTTTTCTCTTCTCTGTAACGTCGATTTGGTTTGTCGATTAGGGTGAAACTCCATAAACGAAACCATTAAGAAAAATAACGATGTTAACGTTAAACTAAGAGCATGCATAACAACTTTATCTAAGACATCTGAAGGTAGAAAACATATTTCGAATGCGTAAATGAAAAGATAAACCGTCTTTTTATTTTTTTTATTGAAAGTTCTTGATTTTAGGGAGCTAGAAGTCATAAATTGGAAAAAAATTACTTAAGCGTTCATGCTCGTATCAGCGTAAATTTGTGAAGATATGAAGCTTCTATCCTAGTTATAACTTTCATCCAAACTCAACCGAGAAGACCTCTATTGGCGTAACATATCACATAGGCAATCGAGATAAAGAAACTTTCATCCTCAAGAAAGGATATTTCGTCATTGCCAGACATGCGCAGTAAACCCTTTCATTTTTGTGAGCTTTTCAAACCAGTTCTTCCAACCCAACTTCACAGATGGCAGACCTGCTGACAATTTTCGGCATAGCTGCTCTCAGAAAGTTTTGGCAAATTTTTTAATCACTTTGTTTTTATATTTTTACTCGCTCCTATCTAAATTATGCTCAACATATGTTTTAATTGCAATTCATTCCATAAGATTCCATAAGTTTCAAATTCCAATTGTTAAACATTTTTAACACAGAGCTTTACTATGAATGACCATGAATTAGAATTGACTTCACTATGAAGAACTATTTTATGATACGGGAAAAAATCGTTTATATTTTTCTCTCTATTTGACATATGTGTTTGTATGTTACGTATCTGTTAATTAATGTTTTAAGATTAAATTGAATAAAATAAGGTCAAAAGATTTTTAAATTTAGTTGATCAATAAAAATTCACCTGTGGTATTTTTTGAAATAGTTATTTCTGCAACAAGTAGAAGTAGATTGTTTCAGCACGAGTCGCACATTTATGCAATGAGGTTTGTCGAGTTGGATAATCAAGGCGAATGAATGATAAATCGAGTTTTGCATCGAGTAACAAACAATACTCTTCTGATTCAAATTTCAAAACAGGAAATAATAGATTGTAGTTTTATTTTGACGATTTTGTCTTTTTGATTTAGTCTAATGCGTTTTTGACGAACTTTTTCATGGTTTGCAAATAAGTCAAAAATCTCAAACTGTTTTTGAAATTTTTGAGAAAAACGAAACGCAAATCTACTGCTTATACGCCGAAGTGTTGTACCGTAAACTGGGAGTACTTTGATCACCGGGGTAACTTTGATCAACTTGAAATTTTTGCAGTTAATCATCATTAACTAAGGCTGAAGTTAAAATATCTGAAAACTGTTTTCAACGTTTGAGAGTCTATAAATTGAGATTCAAGTAGGCTAAATTGGGTTTGTAGTTGGAGATTGTTTTGTTTTACTTAAAAAGTAGTTTTAAAGTTTACAAATATCTGTTTTTTTTTTTCGAAGACTCACAAACAAACAACTCTCCTGAAAAAATGAAAGCATTTTGAAGCAAATGGGTTTTTTTTTATAAAAACGTTTAATTATTTTCCTTTGCATGGGTATAGTTGAAGTGTCATTTTTATGTTCATTCTATGATAATTTTAAGATGTTTAAAAAAAAACGTATATTTTCTATGAGAAAGCCTGTATAGAACAAATGGCTAAAAACCTTATCAAATGGTTAAATTTGAACAATAAAAGAATAAAGGAACAGTGGAAGGACCTAGGAAATTGCATGAAGGTAAAATTTCATTTGTTTTTGAGAAATGTTTATAATTTTTTCACTAGATGTATGCAGCAACAGTGTCCATCTTTTGAGTATTTTTTTTAAAGAAAATGTTGAAAAATTCAATTGAGTCCTAAGAAAAAAATACTCTTATTGATTTTAAGCCTTCTGTGCTAATTGGCATGAAAACAAAAATTTTAAAAATGTTGAGAAACGTTAAAACCAGAGTGATCCAAGTTTCTCCGAAATATGAAATATGGTTTTAAAACAAACATTTAGTTATAGCCATAAACGTCGTTTGTATATTCTGCTATTCTATGATCGTACTTTATACTTCTTACTTCAGTAAGTAAAACTTTTCAGTGTTACAAAAAAGCAACCACTTTCAAAATATTTGAAAATGAATTAAAAAATTGATCAATGTTTCCCCAATTAACGGTACATCCAATCATTTATGGAAGAAATACAGAATGAGTCTAGTTACTCAAAAAGTTTTTTGGTTATATTCTTAAAAAAATTAATGGCTTTATCGGTGGAAAGTGATGTCCTTTCTAGTAGAGACATCGTGAGGTTATTAAATTTTATAGATGTTAGAAGAAATGAAAGATGGTGAGCGGGTAGAATTTATTAAGAAGCATTATCATACCAAAATTTTGAACGCCTCGGGACAAATTTTCATAATCTTAAGATGTCTCTATTGAAAAATACATTATGGAGCAATTTCTGCATATATTCTTTAAGATTGGAATATATGCTCATTTTGACATGATTTTTATAACAAAAAAGTTTACCATCTCAACTCAATCGGGAGGAGGGACTGACATACAAAATAACGGTAGAATCTGTTACATTGAGCGTTTTTTATTTAAAATTTTAAAATTATGCAAATTTTTTCCAAAATTTTCTAAGTGCTGAGTTAAAAAATCAATGAATAAAAAAATACTTCATATGGACGACTCCCAAATGTGGACTTCAACCTATAATTTATGACAATGTATTTGATTTTGATTCCCGAAGCAACCTTATTTAAGAATAACAATATAAACTTTTCACTTTCACATGAAAATTTTACTTGAAAAACCAGAAAAACGGATTACAGACGCATTCTGTCGAGCGAAAACCAGTAAGTCGACTTCCATCAAACTTTGTTCAATGTTTCATTCAAAACTGTGTATTTGAATGTTGATCGGATGTTTTTTAGTGAATTTATTATTATTATAATTATTAAAGAATTAAATAATTTTTATAGACCACCCTTAAAGCTGGCCTTTGACCAAAATTTCAATAAAAAAAATCAATTGACTGTTCCACGAGACCCCATGATTTTTATCTCAAGCCGGTGGATAATTAACAATATCGCCGAGATAGTAATTGTCTTGGATGGTCACCACTTTTGCACCGACCTCAAATATAGAATTAAAAATCAATTTTCAATTCTGGAAAACGTTTGTGTCTAGATTTCTATAAAATCCTATGAATAATATCATCAATAATGCTAAAGCAGTACATGATATGTGGATGATCTTTTTTTAAAAAGTATTACTTTCAAAATGGAAAACGTATTTTAACATTTCTGGTAAAAATGAGCATCTATGTCAAATTTCAGCTCTTGAAGTCATAAAATAGCTGCGCTTCTTATGAAGAAACGTCACTTCGTCGGATAATTGTTAAAAGAAAATCAACGTATAGAGTAAAGGTTTCCTAAATGGGCCTATCGTGTTAAATGCGCCTACGTCCGTTTGACGAAATGGCTGACAAGACAACATATCTAATCAATGCATTTTGAAGGTGATACGTTTGAACATAAGGCAAGGAAGAATTTTATGAATAAACCAACCCAAAAAAAAAAAAATCATACAAGGTTTTAATACCTTTTGAAGTAATATTTTGAATTTTAAAAATTATACGTAAAGAAGCTCAAAACAAAAAATTGGGTGGTTTTTGTTTTCTATTGTAATGAACCTTAGAAGTAAAACAAATTTAAGCTTTTATGATGGTTTCATAATGATGGGAAAGTGGAATTAGAGAGTGTTTTTGTATGCCCCTATCATGTTTGTAAAATGCCGCTACCCTAAAACAACAGGTTAAATATAATATATACATGATTTTCATCATTAAAACTTCAAATCTAAGCTCTAATTAACATCTTAAAAGCAAATCGAAGATCTCAAAACAGGTTTGATAAAATTTGTTTTAAGGAATGAAATTCCTTCGTATGATGGCAATCCTAAATTTTGTTTATTCCATAAAGTTTTCTAGCATATGCTATGAAATTATACGGAAGTATTGCCAAAAAAACAGAAATTTTACCTAAAACATAAATAGGCGCTTTTAGCCCGCACGGTTTGAGGTTCGACATTTTTGACAACTGATTGAACAATCTTATTATATAGTCAGTTATAAGAGGAAACACATCTTATCTGTCGGCCACTTATGAGAATCGAACTCAAAAGTTTTCTTGTCGATACCGGAAATCGAACCAAGTACGCCTGGCATACAAAAACCAGACTCACGCCAGCCTATCAGCTAGACCACATCGGCGCTCTTTTTGAAGTTTAAGTACTTTGTCATTGTGAAATTGTTAACTTTTCTTAGGATTAGTGGATAAAGCATAGTGATCAATAATTGCATGTTTCATTAGACTGAGTCGATTTTGGGTCATTTTGGAATTCCTCAAACCCTGTGGTCTAAAAAGCTTTGTCTTGGTCCAAAACTCATCCATGATTTTTTGCACAATTTTTAAGTAACGTTTACATGAGTAAATTTGAACTTTTAGGTTTGTAAGGGAAAATTTAATATTTTGTACTGAAAAATCAACATCACTTTTGTTTCGTCTGTGGAACCGAGCCAGCTGAAGGTTTTTGTGACAATTTATAAAATTCCTTAAGGAAATTTTCCGCTGAACAACTTTGTCGAAGACCGTAACTTCGTATCTTATTAGGAAAAAAAGTTATTAGCTGTTTAACAGAGGTATGTCTTTTCGCACTGATAAACAATAAATTCAGTTGACATCCCTGCAGGGTGCCTAGCGAGGTATTGCGCGACTACTTTCCATGCAACACTTCGCGAGGCTCAAGCAGTGATGTCAATTGAATTTATTCTTAATCAATGCGAAAAGACATACCCCTGTTAAACAGCTAATAACTTTTTTTCCTAATAAGATACGAAGCTACGGTCTTCGACAAAGTTGTTCAGCGGAAAATTTCCTTAAGGAATTTTATAAATTGGCACAAAAACCTTCAGCTGGCTCGGTTCCACAGACGAAACAAAATTGATGTTGATTTTTCAGTACAAAATATTAAATTTTCCCTTACAAACCTAAAAGTTCAAATTTACTCATGTAAACGTTACTTAAAAATTGTGCAAAAAATCATGGATGAGTTTTGGACCAAGACGAAGCTTTTTAGACCCCAGGGTTTAAGGAATTCCAAAATGACCCCAAATCGACTCAGTCTAATGTTTCATTGCATGTGCCCACCCAATATTCCGTTGATTTCATCCACCTCTTGCAGTTGACATCGTTTAATGACCCGCTGCAAGAAGAAACTCACTTTCTACTTAAACAACTGGTTTGTTCGTTCCATGATCCTTCTTATTAATTTATTCTGAACTGATGTTCCATTCTGGAAGTATCTACATGAGAATTCTCAAAATTGTAAAATTGTTAAATACCGTTAATTAATTACAAGGAGACGTGAGGTGTTCTCCAGTATTTTGCAGGGAATGCAGGGGAGTATTCTCTACTGCAACCTACCCGTTCATCGAAAAAAGTGAAATCTCGGGATTTTTTCCGGGTTGAATTTATAATGATGTGTTGAAATTACTTTTATGTTTTAAAAACAAATGGCGGCAGCAAGCGAAATAAGAAGCGCATAAGAATCTGCATGGAACCGTCGTAAAAATAAAACTATATTGCGCTTGGAACCTGGCTGTTTGTTCATATGTTCGTTTTATGAATCATGTTCCAGGATTAAAATTTGCAATATTTACCAAAGTATTAATTGCTAAAGGTAAATCAGAGGTAAGTTTTTGACTTATATGGATTTTTTTCTCGTTATAATTCGTTGCTATTTATGACGAGTTATTGACGACACATTTGAATTGTTCGGGTTATTGTGTCAGTCATGGATGTGTGGTTAAAATCACAAAATGTTAATTGAATATGTCGATGTTCAGAATTTTGTACTGCAAAATCTTTTAGATGAGTTAGTTTTAAAAGATTTTTTGTTGGTACTAGTTTTTTTCTCCGTTTTTTTTCTAAATATTTATTTTCAAGAGCGAGTATAGGCGCTATATCCAAGGTCAATGACCAGAGATGATAGTGCATAAAAAATCTAAAACATGTGGTTTGATTAAATGTTAAATACAAATATGATACAATTAAAATTTATCAAATAATTTAATTTACATCGCAATGTTTTAGATTTCTGTGCAGGAAAACCTCAGGTCTATCCACAGTATGACGAATTCTCTAGAGCCTCCATCAAGAAGCAATGTGATTTTTTGAAAAAAGTGCTTCCAACGTGAATATTTAAAACATTTTATAACCTTGGAAACGTATGTTACTGTTGTCCACGTTTCTTCCTCCCTGTGTTCCAGTTGTCTTTGCGTCTAATACTGTACAGTGAGCTAAAATGAGTATGAATGTAATTTTACTACTAACCGGGATGCTGAAAAGATCTGGCTATGTATGTAACAGAAGTATAAGCATAAGTACAAGCAAATATCCAGGAAACCCTGGATAAATCCCGGGTAATCTGGCAAACTTAAGTTAAAGCCGTTAAAAACTAAGCGAAAGTTAATTTTGAAAAATTGATATTTAAGTGCGGAGCTGGAAAAATAAAGTTTTGATACCTGCTCAAAGCTTTGCTTTACTTGAAAACATTTAATTACTACAGATTTTATTTCTTTTATGGGATTGAACTCTAAGGTTCAAATTTCAATAAATTTTCAATTTTTTTGTCTTATTTCCATTGATTTTTTTTATTTTGCGCTACTATTTTAAAAAGAAGGATTTAAAAAAAATGAGCAGTTAATCATTTATTATAATCTGATTCATCCTAGTTGAATAAGCTGATTAAAGTCTATGAATAAAAACACGAAAAGCTTTTCAAATTTTTTTCAACCCATCCTAAGTGTTACATTTAGGACATTTTTTGTGTAATTTTAAAAAAAAATTTTGGCTTTATGATGAATAATTTTAATGTATAACAGTATTTTTATATCACCTTTTGTTTTATTGATTTGACGTATGGAAGTTTTTAAATTGATCAGTTATGAACAAAATGGAACTTTGATGACGTACAAAGCAATACACTTACAAAAAGACTTCAACAAATTTTGATACGATTCAGTTAACTCTATTAATTTGAGGATTTTGATCTTGTCTAGATACCTGATGTTAAGATCGCATCGCTTGAAAAAATATTTCTGATATCATTATAGAAAGTTTTTAATATTTAATATTAAAACTTTAAACTCATTTATCAATTTTTAATAACCAAATATCAAGGATTCAACCTATCTTCTCGTAATTTGATGAATAAGAAAAAATCTACAAAAAATCCTCTTTACCTTTTTTCTCAAAAATCGAAATAACTCGCGATCTTTGGGATAGTCAGTCATTGATTTATAACGTTTATTTCCAAATTTTTTCAAATACTTGTTTATTTATTTTTTGATTGTTTAGTTTTTCTAGGATAGTGCGAAAACTTATTCAATTAATTTTAACCTTTCTTCAAATGTAACTAGGAAACAAGAGCTGCAATTAAAAAACTGATTACACATTTGAGATCAGCGGCTCAAATATTTCATCATACGGACTTAATTTCTTCAAATCTGCGTCGTTAATAAAAGTCGCGAATGACATAAAGATGTTATAACAACGATAATCGAATAAAAAAAGAATATAAAATATTAATTAAATTTAGTGGTTTGACTTTTTCAGAAGTTTACCTAATCTTTTTAAGCATTGTTAGTCTTTCTAAAAATTTGAATGGGATTATTTACTGTAGGGGAAAGGTTTCCGAAATGGACCTATCGGGTTAAATGACCCAACGGCCGTTTGACGAAGTGGCTGAAAAAACAACATATCTAATCAATGCATTTTGAGGGTAATACGCTTTGAACATAAGGCAAAACAGAATTTCATGAATAAACCAACTCAAAAAAATTTAAAAATTCATACAAGGTTTTGAAACCTTTTGATGTAATATTTTGACTTTTAAAAATTATACGTAAAGAAGCTCAAAACAAAAAGTTGGTTAGTTTTTGTTTCTTATTCAAATGAACCTTAAAAGTAAAACAAATTTAAGCTTTTATGATGGTTTCATAATGATTAGAAAGTGGAATAAGAGAGTGTTTTTTATGCCCCCATCATGTTTGTAAAATGCCGCTTTCCCAAAATAACAGGTTAAATAGAATAAATATATGATTTTTATCATTCAAACTTCGAAATTAAGCTCTAATTAACACCTTTAGAGAGAATTGAAGATCTCAAAACATATTTGATGAAATTTTTCATATGGATGAATTGCCTCCATAATATGGCAACCCTAACATGTGCCAAAATCGAACGGGTTTTTGGAACGATATGACCATAATGTTTTCGCTATAACAGGACCAATATTATTTAGACAAATATAACGACAATAACAAAAAAGCACTCAAAAATGTCGAAAAACATAAAAATTTCATAAAAAAAATTAAAACAAATACCTACAAACAAAAGAATAGAAATGTAAAAAAATATCTTCAAAAAGATGCAAATTGACAAAAATAATAAATATGATGAAAATAAAAAAAACACGTTGATCATATCAATAAAATTCTTAATGTGCCTCAAACATGATAAAAAATAACCAAAACTGCCTTAAAATTTAAAATAACAAAATTGAAAAATTGAGTTAACCCTTCATTTCATGATTTTTTATTTTTCCTCAAAAATCATTTTTAACAGTTTTAAATGATGAGTACATCAAGAAAATACGTTTTTTCACTTTTTAATGATAATTACGATGAAAAAACCGTTCGATTTTGGTAACACAAATTTCTCGAGCGTGTTACCAAAAAAGAAAGGGGCCTGTAAAAGTGATAAGCATTTTAAAAAGAGCTCTTTGGGGGGTGATTCATTCTGAATCAGCGACTGGTAATCTGGTATAACATTTTGACACTGATTTAATTGAGAAACTTGAATATATTATTTATACAATGAATTATAAATCATCGAAATTGGTCAATATTCGCGGCCACGCGAACGCACGCAAACTACATGTCAGATATTTTTGAAATGAATGAAAAGGATATTTTGCGAACAGCTTTTGAAGGTTAAAAAGGCTTTAAATTGTAGAGTGTGTACCATTTCGAACACCTTTGTACAAATAATCTCTCCACAAACATCTCCATTGGATAGAACAGCATTTTTGTAAACTTCAACGAATGTTCGATAATGGTATTACTAAGTCAAAAAAAGACAGTTTGGCAATTGGTTTGTCAACAAACTTATCTGTATCATCTATGGTTTTTTTGGCGAATATAGTCGAAAAAATTATTGTAGCATTTATCACTGTAATTTTGTGAATATTCTTTTCAACTTAAATTCAGTCAAATCGAAGGTGAATACTTTGCTTTGTGTTCGTACGCGTAAGATTAACGTGACAAATCATTAGTTAACCAATAAATTTCGTTTGAAGTGTTTGAATTTTGGGAATTTATTTGATCAATGTAAAAAATGATAAACAGTTGATTATCACAGCCCTCACACATTTTTTAAAATAATGAAATAAACTAGGTCACTCCGGTCTACCGCCAAACGACCCTTAATTGGATGGCTGAACTCATCCAAAACGACCCAAAATTACACGGCTCGTGTCGTTGTTTGTGCCAATAAATCAAATTTATTTATAGTTGGCTTGCGCAGGAATAATTATTTGAGACGACCATCGCGACAGACACTCGAACGAATGTCTCATTCAGGAATGTTGATTTCACACTTTCGCGAACTGATGAGCGACGGAGGCTCGATTTATCAATTTGAAGTATATTTTAATTAGTATCGTCACGGTTTGGGTTCCGGTTCAGCAGAATCATCCAGCATCCGACCGGATACTGTACCGAGTAATTCGAATCTCATTCATACCTGCATCCTATCCGCTTGTTTTCCAGATGAGACTTACGGAAAGGACTTTTCGCTGATGAACTCATCTATAAACAATAATGGTAAAATGTTTAGCTATGCCCTAGAGTGAATCTCCGTACGATTCTGTAGTTGGTTATAGGATGTTCAAACTAAAAATAAAAAAAAATAATTTTTGCGTTGATTTTTTTTTTCAAAAAATTTCCAAGATAAGTTCATTTTTTTCGAATACCATTTAAACTACCATTGTATTTAAAAATTGTAATACGAAAAATTCATAAACCATAAAACTTTTCATAATTTCATACCACCTTAGCCAGCTGACGTGGGTTCACATGCTTGTTTTTGTGTCACGCGAATTACATCGAAATGAGGACCTCCCCTATACCTACAGACACGTTAACTTGACAATTCGTAAGGGGTGTGTATATGCTTTTCCATCGACCGGATAGCGTCATTAATTCATTGTCAAGTGAACCCCATAATTTATTATCTAATTTATGTCCAGTGTAGTATCAGTTGGATGGACGAGTTGGAACCTATCGGTTGTTGAGGTCGGTTTAATACCCTTTGAGGGAATGTCCAGGGCGCGACTGAATAGATCAAATATCAATTACGTAGGGATCTCGCTGGAGGTTCCATCATGTGCTTCGCAAAGTCGGATACGTGAAATTGAGGACGTGTTTCGGCAAGATATAAAGGGGTGCTAATTTTGATAGCGTTGAATATTGTAACGGAAAGTTAGTTTATTGGCCATTTTCTCTTAACAAGACCTCACTACAGGTATACATCGTTTTAGAAGTAGGTAGTTATTCCAAATGCTAGATTTTCTCCTATGAAATGGATCATAGTTGATATGATAAGTTCGGCAAGACTTGCCAACCAAACAATGTTTTAGTTGACACAATTGTATTTATTGATAAACAAAATGTTCAACAATGTGAGACAAAATTACATATCTAGGTAGGACTTAAAGTTAACGTAAGATTTTTTTATTGGTATTGGTACGATAAACTTGAGGCTTACAATATATCTGACATTTTTAGTTATTCGCCTAGTTCTTATACCCATTATAATAACTTCAAATTAATAAATTTAAAATTGAAGCTATACAGTTCAAAATCAAACCGAACACTTTAAGTAGCTGTGAAATTTTTATTTTTTGTTATTTTGTCCAGTAGTTATTGAAAAAATATAAACTCATTTTTCCTTAATCCTTTATAGAGGAATCATCGACAACGAGCAGCGAATTAACATCATTTATGACGTTACATAATTTTATGGAATATTTGACCTATCTCAGGAAGGGAAGGATAGGAAAGACTTCTGAGTTGAAAGCGTCAATGAACTTTAAAAAAAAAATTATTAAAATAATTTTTTTTTCAAAAGATATTCAGGAAAAATAGTGCGCAGATGTATGTATATATAGCAAAAAAATTTCAGAGCAAAATCAACTGCTTAGTTCCCTAACAACTAAGCTATCAATTAAAAAAAAAAAATTGGATTTTTTTAAACTGTTTTTTGTTATGTATGAATCATAAAAAATGTGTGTTGTGGTAAGCCTGTGTTGTGTTGTAATTAAGCCTTAGTCAATTCAAGAATCCGTTTCGTATGTAAGCCATAATGTGAGGTTAGGTATATGTTATCGACTGTTTTAATGTGCAATATTATATTTTTGGCCGAAAAATAGCCTAAAATAGAATATATTGAATATTAATTCTTAAACTACGCAAGTTTTTCAAAATTTAGAAAAACTAAATTATAATTCATACTAAAATCAGTTTAACATTATTGGGAACAATTTCAAAACTTAATAAATGTTTCATTTTCAAGATTTGAAGTTCAGGAGGAAGCTTTCGACGAAAAAAAATATTTAAATTAAGCAAAATAAGTTACAAAAACAGCCAACTAGGGCAACATGCCACACTTTTCAACTTCATTGGCTAATAAAAAAAATATGTACCGTAAAACGGGGTAACATTGATCACCGGGGTAAATTTGACCAACAGTAACCTTTTCCACATAATCATCAATAACTCAGTCGTTAGTTTGCATTTTTGAAATCTGTTTTCTACGTTTGAAAGTCTATGAATTGAGTATCAAATAAGCATAATTTGGTATGTTTTTGAAATTTTTTTTCTGTTAGTAAAAAATCTTATTTCAAAATCTTAAAATATCTATTTTTCTAAGGCTCGCAAACAAAGAGCTCTTCTTACTATACCAAAATGCATTTAGAAGCAAACGGGTTGTTTAAAGTGAAAGAACAACTGTTCTTCTTTGTATATGAACACTATGAACAGTTAGAGTGCTATTTTTATGATAATTTAATGATCAATTTTTGATATTTAAAAAATAAGGACATTTTCCAAGAGTAAGCCCGTATTGGACAAATGGATAGGAACCCTTTAAAATCGTTAACTTTGAAGAAAAAGTGAAAATGGAAATAGTGGGAGGGCCTAGGGGAATGTGTGAAGGTAAAATTTCATTTGTATTTTGAAACTCAAACTATTTAGCAATTATAATTATTTTTGCCCCTAAATGTAGTCAGCATCACAGATCTTTTTTTGATTAAAAATATTTTTAAAATAATACGTTAACAATCAAGGTTAAATTGATGAATAAGCATTTCTAAATTATTAAGGTGTTTTGTATCCTTGATGTTCTAAAAAACTCGTTAAAACCGTCAGAGTAGAGACTGATCAATGTCACCCCAAACCATCATATTCTGAACAGAGACGAAAACGATTTTTTAATCAAATTAAAAGAGGTCTAATAATTTTCTGCATCCATTTTTTACGTTCATAGGAGTCCAGTACTGGTTTTAAAAATATAGAATAAAAAAAGAAAAAGAAAAAAAAAGAATAGAATAAAATTGATTGAGTCTTTCTGTTTGTTTACAACGTCATTGTCTCCTCTTATTTTGATGTGAAACATTTCTGCACAAATTCTAGTGTTGTACTTTGAGACTTTTTCTAAAATAGTGGTATTTTTAAAATCGAAAGCATGACCGTACTCTATACTATGTTGAGCAAGTCCTGTGCCTCCAACTTTTTTGTTTTTTACATCACTCTTATGCTGTTCTAATCTTTTGTGTAAGAATTGACTAGTTTGACCAATGTAAGATTTTTCACAACCTCCACATTTTATGTTTTAAACCACATTTGTTGTTTTTTCTTTTGGTATTTTATCTTTGGTTTTCGTGAAAATTGTGTTCATTACTTTGGTTAAGGATTTGAAAGCTACATTGATGTCGCACTGTTTAAAATATTTGGCTAACTTCTCACCTAAACCTGCACAATACGGAATTGTAATGAAACTTTTGGATTGTTCGATTTTACTATCACTTAAAGTGTTGTACATTTTATGAGTCCGTTCTGTAATAATTTTTGTTACTAGTTGTTGAGGGTAGTTGTTTATCTTTAATATATTCTGTAGGGGAGAATGAGGATACTTGATCCCTGGGGATACTTGATTCCTTAGCTACAGTACCGTTCATAATTGTATAGAAATTGGAAGCACGCGCACTGTCACTTCGACTTTGAACTTCCATAACTTTTTACTCTGATGATATTTTTTGATCAAATTTTCTGCGTAAGATAGATCAACTATCACACAATCATGTCACAAAATTTGAGCTTTCTAGAGTTTGTGTGGCCTGAGATACATGAATTCTACGAAAATCGGACTTTTTGGACTTTTCTCATTCAAACTGCAATATCTCAGAAACTACGCTACATATTTTGTTCAAATTTTGCAGAGTGATTGTGGAAATGTAATGCTATCATGTCTGAAGTTTTTGAAAAGTTCGATCGATGGGATCAAAAGTTACTGGAGGTACAATTTTTCAGGCATGAACCTAGAAATGCGATTTCTATAGAATTTTGGACGATTCATGAGAACAAAATCGTTTCCATCCACAAATCAGTCAAAAAATGTCTGGTAAAAGAAATGAAGAAAAGAAAAAATGGAATAAATGATCTATTTATGTTTTGAAATCAGAATCTCGCGATATTGTTTTGGGTTTTTGGTTGAAATAGATCTACTGGTTGTTAAACATAAAATAGGACTTTCCTATGAAAACAATCGTCCATAATTCTATAGAAATCGCATTTCTAGGTTCATGCCTGAAAAATTGTACCTCCAGTAACTTTTGATCCCATCGATCGAACTTTTCAAAAACTTAAGACATGATAGCTTTACATTTCCACAATCACTCTGCAAAATTTGAACAAAATATGTAGCGTAGTTTCTGAGATATTGCAGTTTGAATGAGAAAAGTCCAAAAAGTCCGATTTTCGTAGAATTCATGTATCTCAGGCCACACAAACTCTAGAAAGCTCAAATTTTGTGACATGATTGTGTGATAGTTGATCTATCTTACGCAGAAAATTTGATCAAAAAATATCATCAGAGTAAAAAGTTATGGAAGTTCAAAGTCGAAGTGACAGTGCGCGTGCTTCCAATTTCTATACAATTATGAACGGTACTGTATATCTCCAAACTGGAATGTCGTACAAAGATCAAATGTTCTAGAAAAATGTGCCAAAATGAGCAAAATAACAATGCTTGTAGTTTAAAATTTTTCAACATAATACTTGTTTGAGTTATTGAACTTTGTTTGAAAAATTTCACAAAATGTAATTTGAAGATCTTTTTTCATCAGTTTAAAATGTTCCTTACATGGGAAAATTGCGAAAAAAATATTTGTTCCAATGTATCAATCGATCGTGCGTAAAATGAACTTCATAATGCTATATTTTCAAAGTAATGGAGAACTCTCAACTTTTTTCAGAAAAAGTTTCCTAAAATGTTGATTATGGGTACAATTGATCCCCTAGAGTTGGGTACAATTGATCCCCCTTCCAAACGGCATATTCTTCTTCTGAATTGATCGATATGATTACTAATTACGAAATTACTAATGTTCATCCAAAAACTAATATTTATCAAACAATTGTCTGAAGAAAAGAGCAAAAATAATTAATTTTCTCTTAATTATAAAAAATAGCGCCTTTAAGTATGCAATGTTATTAGCGTTGAGACAAAGTTATAGAATTTTCTTCTTATGTCTGCTATAAATTGTAAAATGAGAACAAACATGACCAAAATAGTCAATTAACATTCTATCTTGGGGTTTTGTTTGACTTTTATACAAGGATTAGGGCTTCCTGAATAAAAGATCAAGTCTCCTTCAATAGGGGATCAAGTCTCCCCTAACTTCAGAAAAATCGCAATTTTTTTACTCCCACGAAAATGCTTCTGGTTCATCAACGGCTTCAAGTATCGTTCTTATTTTTGGAGCATAGAAACTTGAAGTTACAAGCTGTCAGAAAATATCAAAGACAGCGAATTGCTAATTTTTTTCAAAAAGATATGGTGAAAATAAGAAAAGGGGATCAAGTATCCTCACTCTCCCCTACAGTTTTCAAAGTTCCTTCTCTATAGCTAGCATTCGATAATTTTAAAGCTCTGTCAACTAGTGCCACAATAGTGTTTAATTTGTGTGAAAATGGACTAACAGATGCAAAATCCAAATATCGGCCTTTCTCGTCCATCGGGAAACAATCCGTTGTTAAGCTTTGCTGCTCCCGTCGTACGATCATATCCAGGAATTTGATTTGACCTTCTACTTCATGTTCAATAGTAAATTTCAACCGTTGATGCATACTGTTGAACATATCCATAATGAGCTGCTGTTCCTCCACCTTTGCACACAAGAGGCAGTCATCCACGTACCTCTTGTAGAGTACCGGAATCCGAACAATCCAAAAGTTTCATTACAATTCCGTATTGTGCAGGTTTAGGTGAGAAGTTAGCCAAATATTTTAAACAGTACGACATCAATGTAGCTTTCAAATCCTTAACCAAAGTAAAGAACACAATTTTCACGAAAACCAAAGATAAAATACCAAAAGAAAAAACAACAAATGTGGTTTACTACATAAAATGTGGAAATTAGTAAAATGGAAAATTGTATTGAAAATAAATTCTATTTAACATCCACTGAAGAGGAGCGAACAGCCAAAAGTAGCTCGAAACGTTTGGATCAACTGGCAAGTAATTTTGTTTCATTCCTCGCCGAAAAAAGTCGATGAAAACAACAAACAATTCATCGCGGCGATTAAACCAGTTAATCAATTTTTAATTTTTTAAAAACATAAGATTTTCACCTGAGCCAGATTAAGCCATCGGAAGAGGGAGGGGGGGCAGTCTTTTTTCGGTAAAACAACATAAGACTTGATAATCTAATGGATTCTGGAAAAAGATAAGATTAAAATCATAGAAATTGGTCCAGCGTATACCAATACGCTTGAAGAATACTCCAGAAGATTCTATGTTCAGAAAGTTTAGTTACTAGCATGTTCCATTATAGAAAGTTCCAGAATATTCCATTACTATTTAGCATGTTCTACCATTGAAGGTTCCAGAATGTTCCATTCCTATGTATCATTGTATTTCCGATGTTTCTAGAAAGTTTCATTATTATTCCTTAGAAGAATCTAGAATATTCTATACGTAATTTATTGGTATTATTCCGTAGTTTCCAGAACATTCCATTAGCATATAAATACAGAGTCGAGTAATTTGTAAGTTAGTATTATTCTGCATTTGAGTGAGTATTGTTCCAACCTCCAGTGAGTACAAGTGCATCCGCAAGTTTGTGTCCTAAGTGAGAATAAAGTGTTCCCAAATACAAAAGTGTGGTTTTGTGAATCCAAGTATTAAGAAAGCTATGTTAGAGTTGTTTGTTAATAATGTTTTTCTTTATTTTACCTGTCAGGGCTTGTGATATAGCTCAGTTGGCAAGTCTGTTGTCTCCTGAGCCGATGTCCGCGAGTTCGAGCCCAAGAGTAAACATCGAACACAGTTGTACCGGATAGTTTTTCAATAACGATCCGCCAACTGCAACGTTGATAAAGTCGCGAATGCCATAAAGTTGGTAAAACGACTATAATCGAAACAAAAAATTCATTTTACCTGTTCTGTACAGAATATCCTGACTGCCATGTTTCGATGAAAAAAAAAATTAAAAAATTGAGATGGTTTGCCTCACATTCTTTTTATTTATGTCGAATTTTTTTTTCGAATTCAATTTACATTATTTGTCAAGATTTTGGGTTGAAAATTTGAAATTCAAACACAAGATTTTGATATTCTCAGAGAAAAACTATTCTCGATATAAATTCACGGGGGTTCCATTAGTTATTGTATTTCAAGTTTTCATTCCGATTTTCTAGTTTTGATTTCTTTTCATAGATTTGTAGAAATTGACATAGTGTTATTAAAAAAATGTTAAAACTTTTTTTTTTCCTCAGGAGTCCCCCTTACCTGGGGGGCCCGGGGCAATTGCCCCTATGCACCCCTCTCCCCACCCTTAATCCGGCCTTGGATTGACATGTCACAAAAAAGGTTATTTGAGGAATTTTTTGGAACTTCAAGTCCGTGGAAGGCTATTTCAGATTCAATTTGTAACTTTTATACTGAATGTATGCGATTGACGTATCACAGAAAGGCTATTTGATGAACATTTTGTAACTATCATACTCGAATTCGAAAATAAGGTACCAATTCCCTTTGGAAACTTTGTTCAACGAAATTCAAATTAAATAGGCACGCGTTTAAGTAGATATGGGACTCTTGGTTGGTTGGGATTGCCCGAATTGTATAAAAAAATCCTATGAGAAGCAGAATCATCAAGAAACTAGCTCAAGATGTTAGAAACTATGTCATGGTCATCGGTATGGTACATTTCAGGAGTTTTCTTATTCAAGCAAAAAAATCGTTTTCTGAAAGAAATAAAAAACATCCTCTTTACCATTATATTATAATATTAATTGAATAAGTGCTGTGGTATACAGATGTAGCATCCAACCTCGCATGATGTCCCGTTTGATGGTACTTTTGTTTTATTTTTGATATCTTTTATAACTCCATACAAAATATATGGAAGAATAATGATTAGTTGTCGCGAAATTGTTGAATTTATAGACGTTTTTTGGCGAGTACTTTGATTAAATTCAACAACCAAATATATGAACAAATATAAACAATAAGTACTTTTACTTTTTTCGCTTAGTCCAAAACTACTTTTTGTCTTGTGAAAAAATGGTTCTAGGCTTTAAATCTAAACATAATTTTAGTTTACATTTATTACAGTGTTGCCGGAGTTGGTCATGATTTTTTTCTGATTTTTTCCGTTTTTTTCAAGGCCTTTGAGAATCTTCAAGTTCTTATTTTTTATCTTGATAAGCAGATCAATATTTTTTAGTGGAATCAGTTAAATTTCAGCTTATATCAACTTCTATATACATATGTAGCTAATGTACAGTTTAATCCATAAAATTGCGAAAATCTGTCATCAAGGTTTGAAACACTTTTCTTGATAAACATGATTTATAAATGATTATATATACATATATATTCATGCATGTAGTTAAACATATTAATAAACAATCTTTTTTTGAGTTCACTTCCGTTCTAAACTACTCTCTCCAGGCGAGACCTGAATTGGGAGTATAGCCAAAGAGCCAAAGAACCTTCGGCAGAAATTTCATATTCTCCTTCAGCCAGGTTTGGGTTCGTTTCGGTTTCTGGAATGGGCTCCATCTTCTCTATCATTTTCGGATTCATCGAAGTATGGCCGAATCTCCGAAAGCACCTTTTTCTTAAAAACATTCGTGGAGACTTCAGTTTTAACTTCAATTCCCGGTTTTATGAAAACAGGAGGCATCTTAAATCTATTCGGAACAACCGGTCTAAATTCCATAATTCTGGTGGGGGGATTCTTGGTAGTCAGTTTGAATTTTACATTCTCTGGAACAGTATTAGCCTTCATGGGTGAAATTTGCCGATCCGTACGAGAATTTTTTACCCGATCAATCGAAAAAAAAAATTCTTTTCAGTTTTTCTAACAATAACTAACGTTTGAATCCATAAAGCAAAATTAAAATTGTGTGTATGGATTAAACCGACCCTTGGTCTTCCAAAACAAGCGTGCACGCAGTCAGTCAGTCAGTCAGTATCAAGTGATGTTTGTCGTTCCCCCAGCATCTCGTGATCTGGGGGCTCTCCGATGATGCTTCCGAGTTTCGGTGCTCCAGATTAGTCTGCACAACACATACAATCTTCGGATGGCAGGTGTTCGGTTATCGAAGTGTGTTTTTTTTACAAAATTTGTAAACATTGGGTGGTATGAAAAAACCTAGTAATTGCTTTTGCTAAACTAAATCGAGCAGTCGAGCAGTCGCTTAAAGCAATTGCTTCGGTTGTTATGAATAAAGTTTTTTTGACAGCTGTTTTCTCAGTCAGGAGCTTTTACTTTTAGAACAAGCTAGTTTGTTATGAATAAAGCTCAAATCTGAAGCAATTGCTCGACAAATCTCCTAGCAATTGCTTTATTTTCTAAGCATGCTCGGTAGTAGACTTTTCCAATAAAAAATTCTTTAATAACGTCATGAATTTATCAAATTAGCAATATTTCACTTCAAAACAATTCAAAAAGGCATTTTCAACATGGATGAAGAAAACTCGAAGTGATAACCCAACTTATTTCATATTCCTTTCGTTGTATAAAATCATTCGTCTAAGATAAAATTAAAGAAATCAATTAGTAAATATTTCTAATTAAAAAAAATCCGGCTATAGTGGAAGAATTTAAAATACTATACAGATCTATCATTTTTATATAATTTTGTAATAATCCTAAGATTTAAAAAAAATCTAAATTAAAATGCGCGCCTATTGCTATTTTTTTATACATCGGATTATCCCAATCCGAATACATGTCGAAGAGCTTATGATAAATATTAAAGTTAGGCAATTTTTTGTTTCAAAATATTCGAATATGTTTTCATTTTTCTTTAAACATCAACATACGAGCACGCATTTACCAAAAAAATTCCGGTCGTTCTTACACCCACCAACCGCTTCGTCGCTTTCAAGGCTACTTTAGCCGTACTTTTCAATTTTCTGATCGTCTTCTTTCATTTTACTTTAGAAAACTTCAGATTCTGCTGTTTGGATAGCTCTATTTTTCGAAGCAAAAGCTATGTTCTAAGACTTTAGTACACATCCGCTAAGCAAATGTTTATTCATACCAAACTAAGCAAATGCTTTGGACTTTTGCTTGGAATGATTTCGAGCTAAGTAAAAACTATCGAAGCAATTGCTAAACCTTATTCATACCACTAAATATATGATTTTTATCATTTAAACTTCAAATCTAAGCTCTAATTAACATTTTAAAAGCAAATCGAAGATCTCAAAATAGATTTGATAAAATTTATCTTAGGAATGAAATTTCTCCATATGATGGCAACTTTAAATTTTATTTATTCCATAAAGTTATATAAGACATAGATTTTTGTAAAAATTCAGCTTAGTAGAATGAAAGTTATCAGTTTCTAGCATTTCCCATGAAATTATACGTAAGTATTGCCAAAAAAACAGAAATTATTCCTAAAACATAAATAGGTGCGTTTAGCCCGCACGGTTTGAAGTCTGAAATTTTGACAACAGTTATACCCAAGTAACACTTAAAATCCATTTTGGTTTTATAATTCTTTAACGATAGTTTATAAACGATTTATATTATCTTTTATTGTTTTAAAACGCATTAATGGGCAACCTTTTTACAACTGCCCTCCAGGACATCTATAAGCGTATAAAATATCCAACTTATATAACAACAATAAATTCATTTGATTTGATTTTTATTTTGCTCTTTGAGGGCCTTATAAAACATTAATATATTTGTAAATGATAGTCGATATGCAAATGGTTTAAAATACCATCTTATAAACCTATTTTGATCTATAAAAGCCCTTTCAAACTTATTCGTAGCATTTGTGTTCTTATAAGGTCATTACAAGTCGTTTAGGTTATAAACAGGCAAATAAATAACTTTATGTGGCGTCTATAAATCATTTATAAGAAACGAAACCTTCTATAGGCTATAAAAGTTTCATAAAAGTTTCATAAAGGCCGGACAATCGGCTTACAAAAGCAAGTCGTCTGGCAATCTACCAAAATGTCAACAAAAGAATGTTCTCGGTGAAAAACTGAATTAATATGTATTTTCGCTTCTCCTGGGCACAAAATAGGACCGAATTCACCTCTCCGAACGTTTGGCAAATAGAACTGCAGTAGAATCATAAATTATTGGCTGAGAAAGTGTAGTGTTGCTGAAGTGAAACTCAAGATTAAATCTTAAGTGAAAGTAATCGAAAGTTTAATTTTTGAAATGAGATAAATGTAATAATAATATGTAATTGTGCTATAAGAAAAAAAAACTATTGATGTTGTGAAATAAAGTTACTCCTAATACAAAATTTTAAAAAGTATTTGAAAATTTCATTCAATAATTATTCAATGTTCCACCATTAACATCCCTTGAACCGGAAAAGTTTTATAAGGTATATGTAACGTTCTTTCGAAAAAAATATCTAGAGGGTCTCTAGACCTTTTGTATTTATAAGGTTCCTTAAAAAGATTTTAAGAAACACATCATGCTTAACGCAGATTTATAGGAATAACTTGTAGATAGCAACACAACTTTGTTAGTTTATAGAATCTTTTTAAAGCAACCCTTTTAAATTCCAAACACTTTTATAAGACGAAAAAGTTATTTAAAAGTTTGATTAGAAATTTTTAGAAAACATAATCGTTTTATAGGGTTCAGTAACGACTATTAATAATTTCGTATATTATCGCCTTTTTCATGGTAAATAATGGGATATTTTTTAACAACAGTTTTCTGTTTCTGAAAGTAATCCTCATTTAATTCAAGCTCTATAAAAGCTCAGCATCCCAATGGCTGAAATAATTTTGAAAACTTGATCTTGAACAACTAAAACAACAAAATTTACTAAAAAAGTGATATTTTTTCATGAATTCTATTGGGTTTTCATTGCTTAAAATAGCAGTTTACTATAGGCCCGTTATTTGTTCGTAATTTTTTAATACATATTTGCGGTAAACTTAAAAGCGCAAGTTAATTTAGAGCAGGTAACGAAAATTCAGAATGAGAAAATAATATTAAATTTCTTTACAGATTCATAACAAATAAATTTCAGCTTCTGATTTGTTTTTTTTTATATTTGATTTGAATGAGATTCATTTGTTTTAAAACTTATTATTGAAAACCAAATTCCGGAGGAGAATTATTTGTAAATGAAAATTATATGATAAATAGGTTTTATAAGCAAAATTCATACAGAACTTAAGAAGTTGAGTTGGCTTGTAAAGGTTTTATAATTTGCTCTACAGAACCTACTGCAGAAGGGCCTTTTTGTGCTACTAAGCGTTGTATTGGAGTTTTATAGATTCTTACATAACCGAACGTGGTTTTATAGCTTGAATTCTTAGTTAGACTGGAGAGCATTAAAAAACTCAAATTGTTACTTGGGATAATTAAATCAATTTCTCAAAAATGGAAGGAGATTTAAACAAAAATATAACTCAAATATATAGAAAACATATGTCTGCTCATGTGTATATAGTTTTTGTACACATATTCAATGTAATATTTGATTAAATCAGTATTCTGCTTAATAGGCGCATATAGCTCGCTCCTCCCCTACGGATGAGAAGTCATCGCGTTTTCATATTTATCGCTATGTGTTACACTACTGATAAACCAGTTATCAGTATAAGTTCTGCTCAATACTTTGATTTATCGGCCTAGCGGTGAAAAGTGATGTCCTTTTTAGTAGGGACATCTAAAGATTATGAAAATTTTTATACAGATGGATAGAAGGTTAGAAGAAATGAAAGATGGTGAAAATGAGCGGGTAGAATTTGTCTAGAAGCATTACCATCACATACCATACATACCATCACATATAAAAATTTTCATAATCTTTAGATGTCCCTACTAAAAAGGACATCACTTTTCACCGCTAGGCCGATAAATCAAAGTAACAAACAAAAATTACGGTGGTTAATCTCTTCATAAAATTAAATAACTTTGGCCAAAAAGAAATAAAAAAACACGACATCATAGCATCGGTGGTTGGTCACTATCAGACTATCGACCGTACCGTTTCGCATGCAAACCCCGCATGTAACGAATGCGAAGATAACAAACTGAGAAGACTTAAACATCGATAGATGCGTTTCTGAGTTAAAGGGAGCTTATCTGAGCGATCACATACCATCTTTTTGTTCGTCCGCACTACAAGTTCTCGCTTGTGGGGCGGACCACGCTAAGCCTACTAATGTGTGGTGGTAGATGCAACTCTATCTGTATCTACCACTTCATAGTAGTAGGCTCGTGAGGAACAAAAATTTGGTATGTGATGGTAATGCTTCTAGACAAATTCTACCCGCTCATTTTCACCATCTTTCATTTCTTCTAACCTTCTATCCATCTGTATAAAAATTTTCATAATCTCTAGATGTCCCTACTAAAAAGGACATCACTTTTCACCGCTAGGCCGATAAATCAAAGTAACAAACAAAAATTACGGTGGTTAATCTCTTCATAAAGTTCTGCTCAATTTTCTTCCCAAGAAGCATTTCCCCGAAAAAGCACAAAAATATCGCGCACAAATGGTGTACTATTCCCAACATTTCAATGAGTCAGTTGGCGAAAATGGGAGAAGTAAGCATTGGAGTGGTTTTAAATTTGTTTCGGGAGTACGGAGAGAAAAGTGTTGAGATTTGTCCAATCGAAGCAATCGATGGGACAAATAACAACATACATTGTGTCCTATTTATACTAAAACTATCTCTATGGTTACATTTCCTAACTGTTTATTTCTAATAACATCACCATGCGTGTGTTGTTATTCATCTCATCGATTGCTTCGATGAGACGAATCTCAACACTCCTCCTCGCACACCGCTCAGCAAAGCCTCAGACCCTCTTCTGGTTTCGCTCGACAACCTTCTTGCTACCGATACCGTTTCACACGGCACGACGCCCTTCGCAGCGAGTCGAAGCTCTCCGCCTCGAAGCTCCTCCTGAGGCCTAACGCCTCCCAGTGGCTCCAGCCCGACGACCTCCTCCACTTGGCGTTCCAGTCCGACGCCCTTCCATGGCACCTGTTTGACTACCTTCCGTAGTTCCCGGCTCGTATGTCCACCAGAGGTTCCTGGTCCGACGACCACCACCTGGCCTACAACTTGACCATCTTCCACGGCACCGGCCCGCCAACCTTCCATGGCTCCCGGCACCACGAACCGCCAGTGATTCCAGTCCGCTCTCAATGGCTCCGGACCAACGACCTCCCTCATGTGTCTCCTGGCTTGCCGACCTCCTGCTGGCTTCCCGGTCCGACGACCTACCAGGCTCCTGGTCCGACAACCTCACACGGTTCTGGCTCGACGACGTTCCTTCGGATTCCCGGCGCTGGCTCGTCCTCCCATTGGCTTCTTGGCTGGTTCTACTTCCACTGATGATTCCACTCCTCCTTTCCACTAGTCCTCCTTTCCACTAGTGCTGGGCCCATAACCTGTTGTTGGAAGCACTTTGGGTAGTGGAAAGGAGAGACCTTACTACTTGATGGTAGAAACTGGAAATCCAAGTGAAGGTCGTCGGGCTGGAACCACTGGGAGTCCAAGTCGAAGCAATCGATGGGACGAATAACAACATACACATAATAAATAAACAATCAAATATGTAACCATAGGGATGGTTTTCCTGTAAATAGGATGTTAGGATAGTCAAATAAAGTATTCCAAGTTCTACCAGCAAGTAGTACAGATCTCTCCTTTCCATTGCTCTAGTGCTGCGCAACAAAAAGCAGTATCTTGGACAAAAAGAACCAGGGTGAAAACCGGGTCCAGAGGACAAAACTTTGGACTGGAAAGTCATGCGTGCTTACGCAAATAAGAAAACTGCTTCACTTCTGGACGGATCCCCTCTCAGCCCTGTCAGCCGTGCCAAGATAAGATAGGGTTTAGAGAAATATAAGAAGAAGAAGAAGTCGAAGCCGAGTCAAAAACAAGCTGCTTCCGTCAAACCAAGAGCTCGTAAATTATATGATCAACTGCTGTGTGAAAAATCAGTGTACGTTATCACCGACGACGAAACCTATTGCAAGTTTGATTACAAAACGCTTCCGGGTGTCCAGTATTATACTGATCGAGATGGTCAAAGTACTGACTAGATGGAGACATAAATTTCCACCGAAAAATTCGGTAGACAGGCAATAGTTTATAAAGCCATATTTTAATGTTGGAACTGAAATAACTGCCAAAACACCGCGACATCCGAGATACCTAACGACAACGACGAGGACCAGCGACTTTAACAGAGACCGTAAAAATATGGCATCGACGGAGATCTGTCTAATTGGCGATTTGCAGCTAGAAATGACTCTCAGAGGGCACTGCGATTGAAATGATGATGTTATCGATTCAAACGTCATTTCTCATATTATTTTTTCAAAAAACTAAGGAAATTCCTCAGTTGGCAAGTCTGTTACTTCCTGAGCCGATGTCCGTGAGTTCGAGTAAACATCGAACACAGTTGTACCAGAGAAGTTTTTCAATAACGATCCGCCAACTGCAACGTTGAAAGAGTCACGAATGCCATAAATATGGTAAAACGACTATAATCGAAACGAAAAAAAAACAAAGGAAATTCGGAAAACTTCGTTATTCAAAGAAATGCTAGTTAAGATAGAACTGGTGAATAAAGTAAGAAAAAGTGGTGTACTCAATTGTTAATAATTTTTTAAACCAGTTAATTCTTATATTTCTGATAATTTTTAGTTTTCTGAAATAACTGCACCATTCCAATTTGGAACAACCAGGAGTCCCAGAGCTATCAAGTTTCCTGTTCAAACTTCCTGTTCTTAACTTCGGATTTTAAGATTAAGATTTTTCAAGTATCCAAATGTGCAATAATTGTTTTCGTCTGTTGCGTTCTATCTTTGGATCCATTTAAACCTCAGGTAAAATTGGAAATGTGAAATATTACTAAGATATTTAGCGATGAAGACAATCAATTTTTATGAAATTTTTGTTATAGACAGCAGTTGTAGTGGTGATAATAGTGGAATAATTAATGACAATTAGTTTGTGCTATTCCTGATCGATAAAACGATAAAAAATGCTACTGCAAATTACTTTGCTTACTAATTTTCACATTTAAGGAGTACTTTATGGGCTTTTTAAGCTACAAGATTTGACTTTCTAATGATCAGGCCAAAAACCTTTAAGTCACTCCACGGAAGAGCTTTATTATCGCTGCTTCCCAGGGATAGGGATCATAACTCACAGCAAAAGCCCCAATTCGCTAGCTCAGAGAGATAGATTTCAATATTCTATCGACACCATCATCATCATCACCATCTTCGTCGACGTTCTCATCCTTCTTGCAGACTAGGAAGAGGGTGGTTTTTGGAAGCAAAAAGTAACAAGATGGCAATGATGCTACCGACTTGTGTTCGAGGAATAAGTGCATTGCAGCCAAGCGAGGATGATAAATGGATCAAAAGTCAAGCGATTTCCGGTTCGTCGTCTCCTTCTTGGTCTAGCAAGGGTCCTCATCCATCGTGGGAAGCAACACACCAAGGAGCAGTAAAGTGTTGTAGTACTACGACATGGACCAGGATGCTTCTGAAGGAAAACATTTTATAATCGATGGCATCCAGGATAAGGATCTGGGTGCTTTGGGGTTTTAGATGGGTTGAAATTTGTATATACCGAAAGCCATTTGCCTATGGTGAGCAATTTAGTGCAGAGGAAATCATTTGTCATGAGTTTCGGCAAATAAATATGGATGAAAGAATGCTGTGAATTGCTTTATAAGGGACTAATCTCACCATTCGAAAAAAAAGAGTTGGATCAGCTTCTTAGGTATTAAAAACATCTAAAGCGAAGATTTTCAAACTTTTGATTACCATTATGTATGGAATTGTTTATTTTATACAGCAATACTTTATTTATAAATTACATAAATATTTATGAATTATCCACATTATAATTTGATTGCTCAATTTCTACAATTTGGTCCTGTGCCAGATGAAAGAGAATTCATCGTTTCCAAGAAATTTCCGGTTTATAGCAATGACAATCGAACAACCTACAGTAAAGTGAAAAAAAGAGAGAAAAGAAGAACACCCAACTCCCGCCATGCGATGGAAATCTCCGAATGGTGATTTTTTCTCCACCGGAAGAAGAATGATAAAAATGACCAGCACAAAAGTTTGGTAAATTATCGCAGTTTTATGCACGCTTGTTTGTACATGCTGTTGCCGCTCCAAAGCGAAATTGTCGTAGTAGAACCAAACCGAAAGGAATGTTACACAATAATTGAGTTTGCGGACAAATTCATTCGTTCATTTCCGCCGAACGAGGAAAAGAGTCGTTTGATGCAAATTGAAATTTATAGTTTCTGAAGCTAAAGTTTTTGGTTCTTGAGCAACCAGCGTCGAGCAGCAATTCAAATAGAACTTTCGTTCGATAGAATCGTTGCAAAATTAAATAAACGAAGAATCTATCAGAATATAAATGGTGAAAAATAAACAATTTCCAGAAACAAATATGCACAAGGACAATAAAAAAAAATTCCAAGAAAAACGAAAGCACTCCAAATAATACTTGTTTTTCGTCCAAACTTTCTCCCGTTTGATAAATAATTATTGTGGTGTTTAGTGTATTTTTTTCATTTTATAAAGTCTAAATTCAGCATTAGAATTCTTGTTTGATTGAAAATTCCTCTCATGTAGGAATCCATGTAAGAAATCAAAACTGGATAAACTGTATATCTTTTACTTTATAACTTTATTTGGAAAGTATTCCATAAAAACTTTTCAAGACTCCTGTGGAATAGTTTAAAAACGTTTAGGTACTTGGAGAAACAAAAAATTTTGAAGCAACTCTAAAAAAGCTCTCCCAAGAACATGCTTGGCATCGCTCCTCAGATTTGCCCGTTCAGAGTAAGAGCGTGTATTTTTTTCGCTAAGCTCTCCCAAACGGAGAATCTTTAAAAAATGCTCCGTTACCTCCAGAGCGACCAAGCGTCCACTCAAGTGTGGGCAAGAGAAGCAAGCAAACTGATGAAGTGCGTCCCGGTGCAGATAAATTCGTTCGCACTCGGGCGAAAGAGAAGCTTTACAGAAAACTCGGTTTGTCTTCATCGGTTGCGCCTGGATCGATGTTTGGAAGTGCGTCAGAATTTACAATGCAGAACATAAATCTAACGGAACTAAATTAATAACGCCAAAGGTAGTTAAGATAGAATGCTGGTGTTTTCGACAACATTGTTCTGTATAATAAAGCGCATATTTTTATATGAAATATAAAGTTTAGAAGTCCACCAATAGCGAGATATAAATCATAACTTTCTTGTTTAGCATATTAGAGCTTAAGTTTCTTCTACAAAGTTATTTATCTCAACAAAATACACAACTTTGCTTAACATATCAAAGTTCTACAATCTTAACCCAAGAAGATACGGTTGAATAAAAATAAATACTTGAAAAATGCACTACAAAAAGTTATTGTTATTATCGCGCTATTTTTAAATCTCTCCCCTTTAAATTTTATATCAAAGTATGCAAATTAACAACTTTGCCCAAAGCACCTATCTTTTCATTCCTAAGCGAGTTCCTCTAGAATGATGTTCTGCACCAGGACAAATGATTAGCTACGATAGCTTTCTTCGGTCGAAAAATATCAAAAGCGTAGCGGTTAAGGAAGATAAATCCTAAATTTTACTATTTGTGAAAGTTTTGAAGTTTTATTACTTAAATTTGTCCCAGATTCTTGCGTAATGTTCACGGTTTGTTTAAAAGGCAAAGATTTTTGGATAATTTGAGTAAATGTTACTTTTCGAATTGCTGCTTATGTAAATTAATGCTTGGGCCAAGAATATGAACGAATTGGATCTTTTTGTTTTGCAACCACTTCTTTTTACAATCAGCTTTACTTACACCTAATACTAGAAGCATTGAACGCTAGAGGGACATCTTCTATTTAAGCAAAAGATATATCAATCAAACGAGGATTACCAACTTAAACTTACCCCGTGCGTCAAAAAACTGTTGGATTTTTCAGCGTTTTATGTACAGTAAGGTTTTTTTACAGAGCTTTTTTAACGTGTTTTTCGGAATTTACGCGGAATATAAGAGAAAATATTTTGAGTCCTTTTTAAAGAAAAACACTTAGAATCTTTTTGAGACCTGAGACCTGAGACTTCAGACTTGAGACCTGAAAGTTGAGACAAGAGACATGAGACATAAGACATAAGACATGAGACATGAGACATGAGACATGAGACATGAGACATGAGACATGAGACATGAGACATGAGACATGAGACATGAGACATGAGACATGAGACATGAGACATGAGACATGAGACATGAGACATGAGACATGAGACATGAGACATGAGACATGAGACATGAGACATGAGACATGAGACATGAGACATGAGACATGAGACATGAGACATGAGACATGAGACATGAGACATGAGACATGAGACATGAGACATGAGACATGAGACATGAGACATGAGACATGAGACATGAGACATGAGACATGAGACATGAGACATGAGACATGAGACATGAGACATGAGACATGAGAAATGAGACATGAGACATGAGACAAAAGACATGAGACCCGGAACCTGAAATACAGGCCCCTTTCGTTTTTGGCAACACGCGCGGGAACTTTGTGTTGCCAAAATCGAACGGTTGTTTTCAACTTTTTTGAATCTATAAATAAAAATTAATGATTGTTTTTATTAGTGACCCAATTTTTTAAATTTTTTTGATAGTCTTCAGTCATTGTTAGTTTTCTTTTATCATGTTTTAGACTAGGAGTGAGCAACCTTTTGAAGCAACGGGCCAATTTTAATTTGAAATCTTTTCGGCGGGCCGCAATCAAAATAATATTTATAAATAGTCAGAGCTTTACGTCAATTTGTATAGCGACAAATAACTGAAACAGAGAAAATATAAGCCGAAATTGAATAGTTATATCACCAAATCTTAATCATTTTTTAATAACTTTAAATTTTAAATCGATTTGAACTATATTTATTCTTACTTACAGAAACATAATTTGTTTCCCTTTTTTAATTCGAAACAAAAAGAGTTTGTAAAAAGATTTGACCTGTTTTCAAGGAAAAACTCTTTTCTGTACGAACTGTTGTAACAACTCGACATCACTTCAATCTAAAAGTTTTAAGAAGCTCAAAGTGAGAATAATATACTTGTAGGAAATCACCGTAATGTTTGCGTTTTACATTGAATTGTTGATGAAATTCAAAGACTTGAAATCCTTTTCTGTGTGTACATTTTTGAAATGTGTCTTCTAAATTGAAGTTTTATCCTCGAAGATCTGTTTTATTCTCTACAGAGGGTGAAAAAATGCTTTCTAATTTGATGTTCCGTATAAGATCATTGAATTTTACTGTAGCATGATAGTCAAAGTCACAGAAAAAATCATTCCCCCTTATTCTGCGCCGCGCGTGAGGTGACGATAGTCGAGTCACCCGATTCCAGTAGTCGCTTTAGGTGAGAAACGTCTTTTAGAATTAACTTTTTGAGTTATTATCCTAATCTAGTAGTCACCGTGAGTGACAAATCGTATGCTCTGTCACAACGGTTTCGTAAATAAGGTGACAAGACTCACGCGACTCCGACTCGACTCGACTATCATCACCTCACGCGCCGCGCAGAATAAGGGGGATTATTTCACAGTTTTTAAGCAATTTTCTTAAAAATTACAGTTTACGTACATATCTGAATCTATGATTTTTTTTTTACAGATTCCACTGGGAAAGGCTTTTTAATGCTGGTTTTTGAAAATATTTTGAAAATTGATTGCTTATTTTAATGTAAATTACTCAATTTATCGATTATTGGAAAGATTTTCTTGTAAAATTTCTGAAAATATCATCACAAATATTTGTCAGAAACATTCTGGGTCGAATCTAAGAATAGCACATATTGGTTTTACCGAATATTCAGAATTTTTGTTTTTAACCCTGTCGTGAGAAATCTCGAATCGTTCATCCAGTTTTATTTTTTCGACTTTCCTCATTTTCGTCAATATTCGAGAAAAAATTATTTTCTTCTTATGGCCTATATTTTTGTTCAGAGCTAACCTTTTACCGAATTTGATGAACTCAATAAATTAAAAAAAAACTTCATTTTCATCACATATCTTTATTTTTGCTTGAAACGAATAAAAAATCTTCACTTATGGACTTAGAAATGCCTGTGATTTTCTGTAGCCAATCAATAAAAATAAAATGCATTTAAAAGAACACAACAAATGCTTAACATTCTTGAAAAAAATTTCAATCTGAATGATTGCTGGGCAATTGCAACTACGAACAAGTGAAGTCTTACTTGATTGAATTACTGACATGTTTTATTATTTAAGAAGAGAAATCATCGTGAATTTGTTTCATGAAATTAAGTTGTAGCTTTATCGATGAGGGTTAAAGAGTTGAAATGAAAGACGGATAGAATGCTCTTCGCTCTTTTCACCACTTTAAAATTTTCTTCTGATCTTCTATCCGTCTTTAATTTCAACTCCTTAACCCTCACCGATTAAGCCGCAACTTAATTTCATATTACTGATATACCTATAATTTTTTTTACTTGTTTGGGCCAGTTTTTTATGATGATTCGACATATCTAAAATTGTTTTGTTATTTTTAGAATGTTAACTATTTTTAACATATTCGTTATTATTGTCATTTTGCATTTTTTTTGATTTTTTTTTTGACATTTATTTTGTTTGTATTTTTTGAGTTTTCGATTTTTTTTATGTTTTTCGTCATTTTTAAGTGTTTTATAATTTTTTTCAAAATTTTTGTTATTGTTGTTATATTTCATCATCATGTTTGTCGGAACTATATTGGTTTTGTTAAAGCGTAAATTATATGGTAGTGTCGTTCCGAAAACCGTTCGATTTTGGCACATGTGCCGAATGCTGGATGTTGCTAAAATCGAATGTTGTCAAAATCGAATGTTGCCAAAAACGAACGGGGTCTGTACATCGGATTGTAATGAATACATGTACAAGGGAGTTTTATAGCACGGTCAATCGATTTCAGAAGTCAAATTTTGAGGCAGGGGTCGTCCACAATGAAGGCTGATGGCTTTTTTTTTGGAAAATCGTTAAAATTTAAGGTGGGTAGTGTCCGTAGTGTCTATCACTGAAAAAAACTGTCAAGAAATTCATTATCTGAAGCACCTCAGTTTGAATTTTAAGGTTTTTCTTGATAAAGCCATTTTCGAAATATGATGGATTTCAATCGTGGTGTCACAACGCGTCACTTTCCTTTTTGTTTCTTTAAGTGTCTCAATTCAAAAGATTTTTATTGATGGAAAGTTTAAAGCAACGATCTTTTTAAATAACGTGATTTAGTGATAGTGAGTTTGATAGTATGTTGGATCGAATTGGTTCTCTATAAATTTTATAGAACCAGCAATTTGTTTTCTTAATTCAAAGACATTGAAAGATAAGTAACAAAAATAACCAACAAATAGGTAGTTAGAAAAACCAGAGTTATATGGTTTCGTACGGCTATGACAAATTTTCAATGAAACATTCTTACGTGAGATTTCAGGAAACCCCATCTACCCCCCTAGTAAGATATCGTAAGCAAATGTGAACATCATCCCCTCCCCCCCCTATGTACTTACGTAATTTGTGAACGGCCCCTTATCCATTTTTAATAATAAAGAGCATTTTTTGTTATAAAAAGACAACAACACGGAGTTTCAGAAATATGTAAAAAAACTGCAGACAAAAATTTCATAAAGCCAATATTATCTTCAAGTATTGATATCGACTGATTGCCAAAAAAAGGCACTCTTTGACATTGAACCGGTAATTGAAATTTGGATAAGATAACTAGGCTACGTCAGCGAAAAATCGATTTTTTCAGGCCAAGGAATCGATCCAAAAAATCGAAAATGGAAGTGGAGAAGTTCGATCTTTCATAGATCGATCCCAGATCAACCAATGCTTGTCATATAAATTCTACTTTTAGTTTAATAATTCGCTGAAATGACAAAAATTAAATAAAAGAATATTAAAAATAAAGCACTCGAGTGGATAAAAAAACTAGCTCAGATCGAATGAGTTTAAAATTCATAAAAGAAACATCAAGGAATCTTCAACTTTTTTGAATGAGATGATAATTTTGTAACATTTTTGTTGGAGGATAAGAGCTTTGTTTGCACATGCCTATTAGGATTTTTGTTGTTTTAAATAATTTCAAGAACCAATCATAATCATGAATCCAATATCAAAATCAAAATATTCTAACTAAACTTTGATTTCAGAAAAAATCGAGTGTATAAATTTGAAAAAATGAGTAAAGTTCTGATCTCAGTATCATAGCTCAGATTTTGAATTCATTATCAAACATTGAAGAAATAGTTACGAAGCTCGAATTTGATAAATGTTATGAAATGTTTGTGTTCGTTCAGATTGAAGTATCGTAATGACATTAATCATAATTAGAATCATAATATCAAACATCATATTTTGAACTTTCTTTCTGAACTCGACTGAGTTTCAATATACATGCCACACCAATCATATCGTCCATATTGTTTCCAAATCATTCAAACTATAGTATTTTAAATAAAAGATATAATCCAGTTTCTGAATGGACAGAAAAAAAAAGATTATTTTATTGCAATAGATTAAGACTCTACATTGAAATACTTTTAACAACCTACACAACAGAACAATTATTTTGGTGCAGATGTTTTAATAACTATTTCGAAAGATTTTGGCGTCATGAATTTGATTATTCCGATAATTTTGTCTATCACCTCTTGCTTTAGAGCTTTGACTCGTTTTAAAAATTTAGCGATTTTTAATGATTCAATCTTTTAATATCCTTTGTTTAATGAAGGATCAAGATTTTGCCAAGGTTCTCTTATTTCAGGGATAAAATGCTAAAGTAAGATAAAAATAATGTAATTTGACAATTTTCAGAAAAATAAATGGAAAATGACATAACTTTTATATTTCTGACATCACAAAAGGCGTTTTTTTTAAATATTCATGATGTTAATTGATTTATCATCTATGTAGAAGGCTGCAAAATGATTTGTTTTCAAACATATTTGAGATTCATTTTGGTTTAAAATTTCTTTGCAACTTGATCAAATTCCTGTATCTCCGTAGAACTGTAAAAAATCAAAGAGAAAACTTATGTTTATTTTTCTCAACGGTCGAAATTATGACTTTTGTTGCAAAATGCTATCAGAAATTGAACCTTTATTTAATTTTTTTTTTTAATTATTCCTAGAAAATCGGAAAAATTGTAAATATTGTGCTCTTCAAGAAATGCAAAATCTTTTTTTCATTTTACTCATAAACTCTTGGTTGCAAGTTTGTTACAATTCTAAAAAAATAATTTAAATTTAATTTTATTTGTTCCGGATTGAATAAAGTTTTATAATAAAGATATTTCTATATTTTGTTTCAAGAAGTAGGCGATGGTTTGTTGGTATCGCACGAGTTTTTTTTTTGTTCCGTCGCGGTGAAAATTAAATTTTTTAAGTTTAATGAAACTACTTTGGAAAAATGGGAAATTTTTCTGAAATAAGTGGATAATGCATAGTGATCAATAATTGCATGTTTAATTGATTGTGCCCAACCCGATTCTCCGTTGTGTTCGTCCAACTCGTGACATCGTTGAATGATTCGCTACAAGTGGAAACACTCATGCTACTTAAACAATTGGTAAGTTCGTTCCTTTATCATTCATTTATTTTGAACCGATGCTGCAATCAAGGATTTTCTACCTGAGAATTTTCAGGAGCTCACAAAATCTGAAAATTCTGAAATACCGCTTATTAATTTCTTAAGAGATTGTGATCCCCCACAATTTGCAGAAAGTGCAGAGAAGTTTGTTTTTCTATTTCAGCCTTCTTTTTCAATTGAGAAAGTACAACGTTGGAAACATTTTCGGGTTTTGTTTATAAAGTTGTGTTAGAATTTCCATTTTGATTAGATAACAAAGACTGGTGAAAAGAGAGATACACAAAATAATTACGTCAGAAATCGTAGTAAAAAAAGTAAATTTTTCCAATTATTTCGTGCCTTGGAACCCCAAATTTTATTTATGTGTTTTATAATTCATATTCCAGGTTTCAAATTTCCAATATTTACATAAGTTTTCACTGCTTATGTTCAATTGACGGTAAGTTATTGAATGATATGAATTTTTTCGTTGTGATTCATATCTATGACGGCACATTGGAATTGTTCAGATACTGAGTCAGTCATGGATGCGTATTTTGACAATTATTCCGCAAAATCTTTTGGAAGAGTTGATAGCAAAAGATTTTGTGGTGGTATTAATTTTTTCTCTGTTTTCCAATATTTATTTTCAAGAGAGGGTAAAGACGCTATATCCAAGGTCGATGACCAGAGATGATGGTGCACAATAATCCGAAACATTTAGTTTGATTAAACTTCCAGTAAAATAATTATAAAATTGCAATTTATCAATTGATTCAATCTATACTGCAATAATTTGGATTTCTGTGCAAAAAAGCCTCTTTTCCAGAAGGACGAATCCACATGGGCCACCATCAAGGAGCACAGTTAATTTTAGCAAATGTGCTTAGAATGGAATATTTCTAACATTTTATAATCATGGAAACGTGTAATAATACCATAGTCCACGTTTCTTCCTCCCTGTGTTCCAGTTGTCTCTGCCTTCAATACTGCACAGTGGGCCCGGCCGAGTTAAGATTAAATGTACTTTAACTGCTCACCGGGATGCTGACAAGATCTGGCTGTGTATGTATCATAAGCATAAGCAAAGATATTTCTATATATTGTTTCAGAAGTTATTTTAGATTTAGGAAAAAGCTGTTGAACGACAACTCACAATAAAGAATAAATTTCAAAAAAATAAATAAATGAAAAGTTTCTAAATTTAGTTTTCTATTAAACAACAAATGAATTATTTTCATTTGAAAAATGACAATTATAACGAGAGATTCCTTAATGAGCTCATAAGTCAATTTTTTTTAACTTCCTGGTCTGGTATTGAAAATGTGGAAATCACCTTTCATCAATATTTTCTTGCACGGAAAATTATAACTTCGCAAATTGAACTCGTATCTCTAGTTTAATATATAGGAGAAAATCCTGTAGAGCAAAAAAAAAATATAAACTTTAGCCTAAAACAAACTTTAGAACATGAATTTCGAAAGCTTACTAGCAAAGCTCGGCTTAAAAATTATTCTCTCAAATAGTTTACTTAAAGAAGGAAGCAAACTAATTGGACGATATCTTGAAGGCTCTGAAGCATTTTTGCAGGTTTTAAAATTGGAATTATTTTGGCATTTTTCCATTTATTTGGAAAATAACATATTTTGAAAAAAATTTCTGCTCTCAGGCAACTTTTTAATAAAAATGTAAAAAATACCATCTTCTCCTGGATATGAAATATTTAAAAAATAATTTGAAAATCCAGGGGTTAAACCACCCCCCTCCCCCCATCCCTCCATGGAGAATTTTTCCAAGTAAAATTTTAAGTACAGGAAATGAATTTACTGAGAAATCACTTGATCCCAAAAGGTGTTTGAAAATAAATGTCAGAAAATATTGCTTACTCACTCACTCTTGGCCTAAGACGTTTCATTTTACGACTCAATCATATTGAGTTCACGAATTGAAACTAATTTTGAATTGTGGATTTAAATTTACAATTCAGTCAACCCTTTGTATTTAAACTGAAATCTTGACACAAAATGGGTTTTCACTAAATAAGAAGTGTAACTAAACAAGTTCAAAATTTAAAACCAACCATTTGGACTTCAAAAGTCATTCATCGAATACTAATTTTTCACATCACAAATTGGTTACCATGTGAGAGGTTTTGAATACTCACGAAAGTCATTAGAACTAATATGAAAAAAAAGATAAATGTCGTTCCAAATTTTATGCTGATTTCAAAAATTTCTCAAGACATCAATTTTAGTCTCAATTGCATTTTTGTGTTTCTCATTCTTCTGAATGCTTAGCTCCATATTTAAAAGCGTTCTGATAAATTTCTCAAGGCCACAAAATTCACATTTTTCCTAGGCGCAAATAATGTAAGAGTTGGATTTTAATTAATTTGGGTGCCCTGAATTTGGATTCGTGCGATTTGTTTTTTGTAAAAGCTTTTGTTTAGAAATCACTTTCGAAAATAGGTAAAAATCATTTAGGACTTTTTTTTTACTTTTTTGACAAAACTTTAAAACATAAAAAATCAAATAAAGGTTTCAAATCAATAATGAACTTTACCCAAGATCGAAAGAAATTCCAGAAAAAATCAGGGAATGAAGTCTTCTACTTGTTAACGTTACTCTACTTAAACCAAATTAAATGATATTTCAAAAGCAAAAATCGAAGTAAGGCTTACACAAGTTTGTGAAATGAAATAAAACTTTTTTTTTTAGAAATTTCTTCAATTGTGTCGAAAAGGCTTTTCTTTTTTTAACTGCACAAGTTAACTTTTTTAGATCATTCATCATCATAAACATTCTCATCATGATTATTCCTAAATTAATTATATTTCATGTTTTTTCCCTCATTTTTTTAACTTTTGTGTAGATTTTTTAGAGCCTCTATGATTGATTTTACTCAAAACTGATTGATTTTGTAACTCTAAATCACCAAAATTAGGAATGTATATTTTAAATCTTCTTATTTTGTTTCAATGTGCAAATAAATTTACCGAATTATATAGTGTATTTTATATATTTTTAAATTTAAATCGTGTCAAAATATGTTTTTAAATTATTTTTTTTTAATTTATGAATAATTTCTTACTAGATATGGAATTGATTTTAGAATTCGGATTTGTTTGTTTTAATTCAAGTTATAATAACCTAATGTATTTTATTTCTGCGATTCTTATGTCCGAAGCTTCTGGTTTTATTCGAAGTTTTAATTCGATTTCGTTTTATGGGGTTTCTGAAATATTGATATTTTATAAGTAAAATTGGCTGCTTGATTTTTTTCTTCAACCATATGTCTAGTTCAGAATAAGTAACTCCATTTTTAATGATTTATATTGATGACTTGCTGGAAACAGTATTAATTCGAAACTTTGATTGTAATGAATTTCGAACCGTATCAGTATAATTGCTTATTTTTTAAAATTTGGGTGAAGGTCATTTTTTTTATTTACTGTTCATTTTTGGTATTGATTTTATTTCTTGCTTTCTCTTTTTTATTTCTTATTTTTTGAAACACACAGTTTAAGCTTACTTATGCATCACAAAAATTTGAATTTTTTTTCTTTTAGAATCTTTTTTTTTTAATTTTCAAAAAGCTGACAGCTGAGATGGGGATAAGAGTGTTTGAACATGAATGATAACGAAATGATTATTTTTTCCGTAGCAGCACTTAAAAGATTAAGTGTGCTTTAGTTATCTTAATTTTCTTAGAAGCTTGCCCAATAAAAAATCAGACGATCCCAAATTAAGCGGACTTATGAGCGATTGGTGGATAAGCGTATTTGTGCCCGAAACAGGATATTATCATTGATTTTTTTTTTTTCAAGAAATACAAAAAACACCCTTCAAAATCAAATTATCTGTTGATTATTTTCTTATGTTTAAATTTATTGGAATAATAAATGCATATCTGGGAAATGGTTAAAAGATTTTAAAAATTTCACATTTTTTTAAACCTCAAAAGCTTTTCTGAAGTACAGATAAAAAAATGCAATGAATGGGCTTCAGTCATCGACCACTCGACGCTTTCACCCTTTGTCGAGGAAGAGGGCCCCCTAAATATCTTCCAACGAGTTGAGAGCAATAAATTCCGCGGCAACCAGGCAGCGGCAGCGAATGACTTCCGATGGGATTGACAATTTCCATTTTTCAATTTTATTTGCTTACTTGGTGGATTTTACGCCCCATCTGAGCCCTGCCAGTCCAGGACGAAATCGAGCTGCCGAGTCGTAAAGTTTGCGGGTTCTCGGTCCCATTATCGTTTTCCTGGTCAGTTCGCCAAGTTTCCGGGCGCGTTTTTTTTTTTCTGGCATACGATCCGGAAAGGTTGTTATCTGGTGAATTTATGACTGCCGGGGTTAGAAAATTTTGAAGAAAAGTCTAGCTCTTTGAAATGCTATGCGTGTGGATGTGGGCGGCTGAGGGTGATTCGTTTTGGGACACAATTTATCGAAAGGATTCTGGAAACGCAACCGTTCGGCGTTTTCCATGATTTAATGTTAACTACCCTACATTTCCTATCATAATGTTTTCAGTTTCGATTAAAAACTAGAGATTTTGAACGTGAAAGGAATTATTGAATGGAATTAAGATTCAAGCTTCTTGATGGGGAGCTCGATTAAAATTGTTCAAACCATTGAGTTAGTTATAATGAAAGGAAGTCAAACCTTCTGATAATGAGAAATTTCAATTTAAACTTCTTCCATAAAATCTCCGATTCGCAAATCGTTTTCTTTTTTCTCTCACTGAGATCAAAAGCTGATTCCGGTTGATGTGTTTCTTGTTCTTTGGGGGTTGCAAACATATTACTATACATGAGCCAGTGTTGGCTCGTACTGGTGCAGCAAATTCCTGAAAGAGAAAGAAAACTGCAGAAAGATTTTGTTAGCAAAGTATTCGAATTCCTTGGATGTTTCCTTGCTGCAGTCGCTTTGATCCAAAAGATTTTCAACCCTTTTGTGGGACACTCGCATTCAAGTATTCTCTAAGATCAAAACAGGAATAATCACAATAATATGAAAAAAAAAAATTGCAAATTATGTAACTTAATTAAAAGTGAAAAAACCCTAAAAATATTACTAGTTTTTGGATAAATTTCATTGACTGGTTTTAAAAAAGGAAAGTGGCTTAAGGCAAGAAAAAAAATGTAAGAATCTCATTTAATACTTAAGCTTGCAAGTAACGGCTGCGTAGGAAAAATAAAATAAAACTGTTATGTTCTATTGAAACCACAAGATGCTCTGCATGGAAAGCTTTTGCCTCGAAGTTGGTGCCAGAAGCATAAAAAAAAACACCTTACGTATGCTTCCAAGGCGAAGCCGAAAGGGGGAAAATATCCACTTTTCCAGAAAATTGCATCAAGATATTTTGGATTGCATTCCTAATCACATTGAAATTGCATTTGCGCTGGAGCAATTGAAAGTAAGTGGTTGTTTGAAGGCGGTGGCTCCCAATTCAAAGGTTTTAGGAATGGATTTCCGTTGGAATTGAATTCCGTTTGATTCGGTGCTTCATTGAGCGCATTTCAACAGCATATGGGTAGAACGTGAAGATATACAGGAAAAATTGAAGTGCAATTATTAGGAAGATAAAAAAACAATTTTTTAAGCAAATTGTTAAATCTCACTGATTCGTATAATTTGGGGTACAATACAATTTTCACAATGTTTTTCACGTTATAGAAGTAAAAATAATAACTCCAAATGAAGCTTTAAGTTTTGGGCAAAAAATTTGTAATTTAAGCCTACTCTAACTATTCAGACCGCACTTTTCACTTTTTTTCTTCTAAGCCAAATTTACAGAAATCGGTGCTTCGAAATCCATTCTCCATTTTAATTTAAAAAAAAAACTGTCTACAGAAATATGTATGTATACATCTTACCGCTGCAAAAATCGACGTTTTTTTTTTTGGATATTTGGCATGAGTTTTTTTAAATGAAATGAAATTTCTAAAACTAGCATCACGGATTATCGTTAAAAGCTTTTTTTTGAAAATTCATAATTTTTCTCGGAGATTTTGATACTCAGTCAGGTCGATAAGAAATCTTAAATCATTTATCTTGTCTTTATTATTCATCTTTCCTAATTTCAGTCAATATTTACGAACAAAAAGCTTGGATATCAATTTCAAAGTGGTAGTTGAAAAGTTAGAAAAAAATGGATTCTGTACAAAAAGAAACTCTAATATTTTGTTTTTTTTTAATCCGGGCCGGGCAAATCCAGGCTATTGCATTTGAACACCTGGTATTGAAAAATTCTGAACAGCAAGTCCCCAAATGATGCTTTCCTGTCGTGTTGGTGGTCTTTTGAGGTTATTATGACATAATTATGAAGAAAGTCAGAAAGTCACCGCCAAAAACAACAAGCTTCCGTATTCCGGAACGAAGATTTGTCATACGCCGGATTGAATCCGACACTAATCATTCTGTTGACACTAGTTCACTCACTATTGATGTGAAATTGAGTGCTGAATTCGGAAATGGAATTAAAAAAAATCTCAGTGGCACAATTTTTGAATTTTACTCCTAATATTAAATTTAGCAAAAATGAAAAAAGGTACTTGTACTTTTATTCAACTACAGTGAATCCCCGATTTTGTCACCCCCATGATGCATTTTAAAGTGAAAAATTGGGAACAGTGACAAAATCGGGTAATTTTTCAAAAGCATTTTTTTAAATAAATAATCCTGAAGAAAGCAATCAGATAACGATAACTGCGTTTCTTTAAACTTTATATCTTTTAGTAATTTAACAGGAAATAACACGATATATTTGGCCTCCAAAAATTCCTGAATGACTGAGTGATTTTCCAAAGCTGGTTCCATCTGGAGCTTAGTGCCAGTTTTTACTTCCGAAAGCTAGAATGTTACTTAATAATTGCTCTGAACATCATATAAATGATGATGACTTGATCGCTTTTTTATGCATGCCTCCAAATGTGACATCTATGATTCAATCCATGGGTCAGAACGTTATACAGAACTGTTAACTAAAAAATCGTCAACAATTTTTATTGTATATTATTGCTTGTGAAACCGATACAAAGGTCATAGCTTGAAAACATTATATTGAAGAGCACATGTTTTAGGATGCACGATGTTTGGGACGAAGTACAACATGAAATGAGCCATAGCCCATAAGCCCATAGCCACCAACTTAAACATAAGCTTACCGTCGCCAATAACTTCATTGAACGAATAGCCCTCCTATCTAGGAATGATGAAAATCAAGATATTTTCCAAATAATACGGAAATATCTCACTCAAAACAACTACCCCGCAAAACTGATCAGCAGAATGATAAACACAAATAAGAAAATACAGCAACGAAAATCACAGCAACGAACCAACGAACCAAACATCAATCATCATCTCCTGCTCACCGACCACATCAATCCAAACTCCAGTAAATTACCAACCAGATCAACCATCAACCTCGATCAATCATCCGAACCACACAATAACACCGGCCAGAACCAATCATCCACCAACAATTCAGCACTTCATCAACCAGATTCCATCCAAACTCCGATCATCACAAAACTACACAACAATCCACAAGCAGATTAAGCATCCGATCCAGAAACCAGCCATTCCGATATCCCGAAAGCCATCCATCCACCTAAAAATAAGGAATCATCCGACAACATATCCAGCACAGAAATTGTTTATCGTTCGGTGCTCTATATTCCACTGCTCACCGAACGACTCATCCAATGTCTAGCCACCGACTACCCCAACGTCGGAATCGCCAGCAGGAGAAACCTAACAGAGGAGATCTACACACACGTGTGAAAAACCCAAAGAGGATCGGAGAGAAATCCAATGTTGTTTACCAGATCCCATGTGAAGAGCCCTGTCCATGCGTATACATTGAACTCACCAAGAATACGCTTGACCAACGACTCTCAGGATATCGTAGCAACATGAAAGTACTAGCGACAAAACAAGATAGAAACGTCAACAACACCACAGCAACCAATAGATAGAAAGAGAAAGACAATACAGCTCTCATCGAACACATTTTAGAGACAGGGCACACATTCAACCTTAGTAAGACTAGCGTATTGGATAGTAGCTTCAACAAACACACTCTAAACTTTCTAGAGATGTATCATATATTTAACACCAACAATACAGTCAACCAACGCACAGATGTAAACAATCTCAACACTATCTTTGCCTCCGTATCAGATATATTACCCAAACACAATTATAAAAAAAAACCAAATGTCAAAAATACCGATAGCCATACAAAAACAAACGCCAAAATAGCCAGAAAACAACGCAAGAAGAAACTATGTTAATTTATGTTTATAGCAATCATACCGCCTAAAAGTACTGATAAGTGTTTTGTTGTGTAGAAAATTTAAATTTTAAATTTAATTATGTAAGAAAGATTTCATAACACTTTGTTCAACAAAATCACAAATTATATATATATTTACAGTGGAATCCAACATAAAATAGACCGGACAATACGCTTTTTTTTTTTAAGCACAATGAGTTTGACCATTTTGTAAGTAGGACTAAGTTTAAGCTTTTAAAACACAAATCATTACACTCTTTAAACCACACAAATTGTAGGATCCCTGATGAAGGTGTTATACGACACCGAAACGTAGGATTAAAATAAAATTTTATAAGAAACTGGACTGATTTGCCGAATATAAATACATCAAAACATACAGTCGAAAACTCAACATCAACAATTAGAGTAATTTTTGATGAAATGCTTGTTTACGAAGACGAAGTTTCCTTGGCTAATTTGTTTAATGAAAAAAGAAGCGACGGCACAGTTTTGCCACATAACATGGAGGAGAGATATGCTCTAATAGCAAAGCGTTTACGGATGAAAAAAAAATTTAGTATGACGTCAGATAATCAGTCAGAAATGGACTAGGAACTCCAAGTATTTGAGCCATTAAACCTTTCGGAAGTAACATTAGACACAGAATCAGCAGCATCGACACCAAATGATTCGTGAGATTCCCCAGAAATTATAAATCATATAGAAGGTGTACGAATGTTGGACAAAATAAGTTGGGCTGATACTTTAGATCCCTCGATAGATCAAGTCATCCTTATACGGCGTATTTGGGATTTTTTTTAAAGAAAGCTTAGTGTATACCCAAAATTACAACCTTGATCATATCAATGTTTTGTAGCATCGTTGTTTTTATAATTTTGATTGTAATTAAAGTGTGAAAAAACACTTGTCAAAAATCTGACATCTTTTCTTTGTATCATTCATAAGTCATCTGCACTATCATAATCAATTTCATTATGGATAGCAATATTTCTTAAGAATAATGTCAATTAACGCGATAGGCATCAATTAATAATATTAACCCAAAAGGATAAGGTTTTAATCTGAGTTTTTTTCACATTGAATTAAAAATGGTGACAAAATCGGGTAAAAAAAGTTGACAAAATCGGGGGTAGACAAATTTGGGGGTAGACATAATCGGTGCGTGACAAAATCGGGGATTCACTGTATAACTAAAAAGCATTCAGTGAATGAAGAAGAAATTTATCAATGAAAAACGAGAATTTTTTGCTTCTCTCGAGCAAATACCTTAAAACCCCATTTACGCTTGAACTTCAAACGATCCTTCCACATGGTCAGTTCTTACTGAAATTTGGCATGTGACCTTCTGGTAAGTTATTGATTAATTTTAGCTTGTAACGAGTGAAATTTCTCTTGTTTTATTCTTCCTATTCGAAGATTTGTACAATGCGGTTCGTTTAATTATTAAAATAAAAACTGATATTACTTAAATAAACATAACTTTTTCCATTTTCAAGCGATTTTAATAAATAACCACTTGAAATCTTTGGTTAAAAATGAAATTTATGGTGCATAGAAAATGAGATTTTTAAAATGTTACCATCAAGTCTAAATCTGTCGATAAAATATATTTTTTTCTGAAAAAAATCATTTATTTTTAATATTTTTTCTATTAAAATTTTACTTATATCAACAATGCTGTTATGCAAACAGTGATTTTGGCTCCTTAAAACCGAGCGGTACGAGCCGTTACAAATAAATGAGATGTACCAAAAAAACAATACTGTTGATCATACACAAACATGAAATTCAGAAGATCGATAGAAAATTTATTCACCATCAATATAAAAAAAGAGATTTCAAATAAATATAAAGAAATGTTATGCAGGAGTAGGCAAGTAGGGGAAAGTCGGGTAAGACGGACACCCTAAGGTAGAATCGCAATAGAAAATAATGATATTGTTTTTTTGTGGTCGCAGTCTTCAAGCAGATGAACAGTTTAGTATGTTTGCTAAAGGGGCCGTTCACTAACTACGAAAGCATGATTTTGAAGATTTTTAACCCTCCCTCCTCCCTGATAAGACAAAGTAGATTTTTCAAAACCCCCCTGTTGGTACCAATGAAAAACCTAAACGAAAAGATCTTTGAAATGAAACGTAAAATTCTAAATAATTTATTTTTGTAGTCACCTTAATAGAGCCTACTCACAATCGAAATTGCTTAAAGTAAGCTCTGAGTAAAGCTCTCAATTTGTGTACCTTTGTTCAAGGTACAACAGAAATGTACAAAGTTCAATAAACCAGTATAGTTAGAACCTTATTCTGCTCGGTTGTGCGTTTTATCCGTCCGCCAAGGAAAAATCCTAAAATTCCCCAATAGAAGATCAAACCTATTAAGTTTCTTCTAAAAACTGTTAAGTTTATCCCAGCAAGGTGTGCTACTTGTTCTTCGGTGTTAAAGTGGCATTATAATCTGTGCAATTGTGATGCTGTTGTGAAGAGAAAAACGGTAGCAAACCCTTCGGAACATCTGGTAAGCCCGATCTAAGCCCCTTACATTTGGTCCTTCTGCCGAATCGAAGGAATTTCCAACCAGAAAATAGCCGGTGAGTACGCAATTTAGTTACTTGTATGCGGAAGAGGCTTGGCACCAAGAATAGCCATATCAAAGCCTAATACAATTGGTGGTAGCACAAAACGCATGAGCAAGCAACAGCAGAATAGGAATTCCCGCCAAACAAAGTCATTCAATCACTACACTGGGTGATCAGATAGCGCGCAACGCCTGAGGCACATTTTTTATTACTTTTGGCACTTTGAATATTTTTTGCGCAAATTGAAAAAAGGCAATTTTGGAAAGTTTGCCTTCAAACTTAGGTCTTGTGGGTGGCAGTCAATCGCGTAAGAGTGTTGTTCCGCGTCGGGAAGGATTTTGTCGTTCGATTTGTTCAGCACTCTCGGTAAAGTTGGTACACCGCGACGGGAAGGAGCAAATCGTTCGATTTGTACCAATCTTTCGTTCCGTGTAAGAGACTGACATCCGCGACGGGAAGGATTAATCGTTTCGATTGTGTCATTCTCTCGAAGTGTGGTGGTAGTGAAGTGAACTAGCGGTGCTACTAAAATCAGTGCTAAAATGTCGAAGACAGCAGCGAAGTTGGCCGATGCCATGAGCCGCAGAGATGTGATTTTTGCGATGGTTGATGCAGTGGAAGAATTTATTGCGCAGTATAACGGAGATCGTGATCATCGACAAGTTCCAGTTCGGATGGAAACCTTAGACAGACTGAATCTGGAGTTTGCCGAAGCCCAAACTGACATCGAACGGAACGACGATCAGGAGAATAAGAAATCCCATTTAGAAGAACGTGTGCAGTTCGAGGCCCGTTATTGTGAAGCGAAAGGTTTTTTGCTCTCTACCAGTCCCCCAGCAGACGCAAATCAATCTTCGGTGTGCAATGCAACCTTGCTCGGTTCTGTTCCCCCTTCGTTCCATCTCCGCTTGCCAAAAATTGATCTCCCAAAGTTTAATGGTGACTTTTCTCGTTGGCTGTCGTTTCGGGACACATTTTCTTCAATGGTTCATTCAAACTCGGACATCCCAACCGTAGCCAAACTGCAATATTTGCTGCAATGTTTAGAAGGAGAAGCACGTAAACCTTTTGAGTCAGTTGATGTTGAGGCCAACAATTATGGAAATGCCTGGAGTACACTTCTTAAGCGGTACGATAACCGAAAGTTATTGAAGCGACAGCTATTTAAGGCCATTTACGATCTCCCACCAGTAAATAGAGAATCACCAGAAGATTTGCACAACCTGATTGATGATTTTGATCGACATGTAAAGGCGATGGCGAAACTAGATGAACCCGTTGAACATTGGGATACCCCACTTCTGAATCTTCTCTCCTACAAACTAGATCATGTGACATTGCGTGCTTGGGAAGAGAAGACCAGCGAAAATGATGACGTTAAATACACCCAAATGATAGACTTCCTTCATCAGCGAGTTCGTGTACTGAAAACAGTTATGCCAGCTAAACTCCAGCAATCGGAAGTGGCCAAATCGACTGGTTCAAAGTACACTTCCAAGAAGATGGTAGCAAACACAGTAGCAGCAGGGGCAAAGTCCACCTTTCCTTCTTGCGTCGCCTGTAAAGAAAAACATCTGTTATTCCAATGCCCAAGGTTTGAGAGTTGGCCCGTTCATCGTCGCCGTGAATTAGTAGCATCTAAGCGCTTATGCTTCAACTGCTTCCGATCAGGTCATGTTGCCATGAAGTGTGTATCCAAGTACACTTGTCGAACATGCCACGAAAGGCATCATTCTTTACTACACCTTCCCTCGTCATCGAAGTCTAGCATACAATCCATCCCACAGTCCATACAACTCCAAGCCGCACAACCTCAAGCCGTACAACCACAAGCCGTACAACCATCAGGCCTACAATCGACAGCGATAGAACAACCTGGCACTTCAGCACAACATGTTAGCCTATCCGTCCAATCGTCAAACAGCACAGTATTACTACAAACAGTGGCGCTGTTAATTGTTGATAAGCACGGAAACGAGTTACCGGCCCGTGCGCTATTAGATTCCGCCAGCATGTGTAATTTCATAACGAAAAAATTATCGAATGCACTTGATCTTCGTCGAAAAACAGTTGACATCGCGGTTTCAGGAATCGGAGATTCTGCGAAGCAGATAAGATGTCAGTTAACTGCAACGATACGTTCACGAGTTTCTCCATTCACAACCAGTTTAGAGTTCCTAGTTCTCAAGAAACCGACAGCATGTTTGCCAACAGTACCCGTTGATTTCTCACAATGGGGAATGCCTGATGTTACGTTAGCCGATCCATCATTTAACATCCCAGCCGACATCGATCTTGTTGTTGGAGGCGAAGTGTACCACGAATTTTACAATGGCAGCAAGATCTCTCTTGGCGATGGATTACCAGTTCTCGTCGACACTGTGTTTGGATGGACGATATCCGGGTCGGCACCGATTAAATCAAATCAAGTCCCTCTAGTGTGTCACCTTAGCACTGTTGATCGTGATCTTGAACAAGCAGTGCAACGTTTTTGGGAACTCGAATCTATAATACCGTCATCATTGTACACAAGTGAGGAGAAGAAGTGCGAAGAATTATTTATCACTACCACCACTCGCGATTCGTCCGGTCGTTTCGTCGTTCGACTGCCACTCGCGTGTGACCCTCAAGTAACCTGTAACCGTTGTTACAAAACGCATTAGATGTTTTTTCAGTGTTGCTTTATGTTTGATGTAAACTGTAGTGTATTTTGTTAATTGTTTAGGGAAATAGGGAATTTTGATTATATTAGTTAGTTTTAAAATTTAAAAACAAAATATACAAAAACAGAATTTGTTAGATTTAAGCAGGCGGGCTTCAAAATAAGGCGTTCATAGTACCACGAACAGGGAGGGGTGGTCCTCCATCTTGGGTGGCATAATCGGAGGTTGGCATAAGAAGAAAGAAGAGGGAAATGACTCAGCTTCCGTTATGAGTCATTTCCATCTTGGCGTTCGTGTGTTAATGTTGTGAGTGTTCAAAAATAAGTACGTTTTGTTTTGTATGTGGCCTTTAGTGTCGGTCGTTTAGGATCATTCAGGTAATGATGCTGTTAAATTGACCGATATGGTTGTCCTCTAACCGCATAATGGTTTCATTAATAGGACCTTTTGATCTTGGATCAATTTTTCACCCGTGAATACTCACACCACACACGAGTCGGCCTAGTCAGTCCTAGACTGGCTACGTCTTACCCGTAAAGGACTCGCACTCTCTGGTTCCGAGGAACCATCAACGCAAAGGAGAGTTGTCTCAGGCACAAGTGCCTTAATTCCTAAGGAGACCCCCTCTCGGCGCGACCAATACGGCCTTGCTGTGGTCCGCCGATTGCATCAAAGAGGGAAGACGCCATTGCCAACCATCCTCAGAGCGCAACATCCTCCAAGTTGTGTCCAAATCAGCCACGTTCCCACCCATCCAGAACCCGAAAATCATCGAGAGCAGAGCTACAGCCAGAATCCGGTAAGCGCGCCAACGAAAACCGTCGACGGTAGGTACTATTGAACCCCATAAAAGCTCGTGAAGTACCCCTGAACCACACCACATACCCACACCCACACTTAATTGAATAAAAACCAAGCATCTCAAAATTCAATCTTTAAAGTTCATTTGTTTAGCAAGAAATACCACAGTTTACCCCGTAAAGTTTTTGTTCGCGTTCCCTCCGGGTACCCAGTAGTAGGCCGACCCAGAGACAAAGTTCAAAGGGTCTCCTGCTGCTGAGCTAGTTTTCCGGGAGTGTTGGACCAGTAGGTTTTACTTGGCACCCAACGTAAATTCGTTTAGGTAACCGGAGGTTCGAGTAGAATGAAAAAAATCTAATGATTTTTTGTTTAGGGCGGTAGGTGAGTACACAAGTTAGCTTTGCTAATTGTGTAATCGTCTCACACTGGAATCTTGCTAATCAAAAAGTTGAACCTGATAAATTAAAACTTTTAAACATTTGCTTTGGTAATTCCATAAGATAGTGCAATTTGCACCTATAAAATTTTAATCAAAGTTTCATAATATGCAATATAATTTTTAATCTACAAGAGCAACTATTAACTATTTTGTTCAAGGTCCTGAATGATCATTCCAATTACACAATAAAACACGAGAAAAATCAAATCATTTATTCAACCGTACTAAATTATCCTAATTGTTGTCCTGATCGTTTATTTATTTCAATCATCATATTTATTGCCACGGAAATCAGAAAATTCATTTATTATCTAATTGTGTTACTAAATATCTAAATACGTGTTAATTTATTTCGATTTTAATTTATTTATATTGTCGCGTATCTTATATCGAAAGTTTTGTCTTAATTTATTTTTCACTTTTAAACCGTCACGAACTGTCCTACCATGAACTCAGAATATGCCTTGCCATATCGTTCCCTGAACGTCACACATCTTCTAGACGATGAGCTGGAGTATGAACTGGCCATCCGCGGAGTAAAATATGCTAGTGGTGAATCTAGAGATGCAAAAAGAAGAAAATTACGAAACGTTCTAAAAGAACAGCGGGAAACAGGAAACTTTGAAACACGTCGCGTAAAAGAAAGTGAAAGGGAAACCGAATTTCAAGTAGTTGATGAAAAACTTGCGAAAATTCGGGATGCGTTGGAAAACCGCAAAGCTAGGAAGTCGATGTTACCAGAATTGAAAACGCGATTACTTCATATCTATTTCCGGGTGATTAGGCTGAAAGAGGTATTTGAAACTCAAAATTTAGAAGATTTAGCGATCATGCTTCTTAATGATCATTTTCACATGTTGTCGTCTGATCCAGAGGCAGCTCTAGAAACTTCTCAAAGAATAGTAGAAGAAATAAACCGTTTGAAGGAAGTAGATTTGTATAGGCAAGAAACAGATTTAGATTCAGAGCCGGATAACATCGACGAGCATAGCGAGGAGGGATTCGACGCAGAACCGCGAGCGAAAGCTAGCACTCCGTATCCTGTCAGAGAACCTGATTCTGAAGTTCAACATTCTGCGGACATGTTTGAAAAGCTGATGGTATTTGTCGAACAGGTTGTCACGAAGAAGTTTGACGAATTGAAACAGGATAGCGGAAGTAGCAAGGTAGAATCGTTGAGAAAGAAGCAGGAAGGAGAAAAATTTAAGGTTCGGGAAGAAGTAAGAAAAGTCTCACGAGAGCCGCGTAAGTATGAGTTTCGTATGCGTCCGGGAAAAGCGGAGACCGAAAACGAGTTATCGGACTCTAGCGCTGAGGAAGGGATCGAATCAAGAAAGGTTTTGAAGCGTCGACCCAGATCTGTAGCTGAATGGAAGCTCAAGTACGATGGCCGTGACGAAGGAAGGAATTTGAATAGATTCATAACGGAAGTGGAGTTCATGGCGGAAGCAGAAGGGATTGATAAAGAATCTCTTTTTAATGAGGCTATTCATTTGTTTGTAGGAGATGCTAGAGCCTGGTATATTGAGGGTAAGAAAAGTAGGGATTTCAGGAACTGGACCGAACTTGTATCTGACCTCAAAATGGAATATCAGCCACCGGATATGGATTTCCATTATGAACAGCAAGCGTCTCAGCGTAGGCAAAGAAGATCCGAGAAGTTTCAGGACTTCTATGCCTCGATAATGGAGATTTTCGGCAGGATGGCCGATCCACCTTCAGAAGATCGGATGTTTCAAATAGTGTTTCGTAATTTGAGATCTGACTACAAAAACTCGTTGTTGGTCAAAGGAGTCAAATCATTGCGTAGTTTGAAGATTTGGGGAAGAAAGTTAGATGCGGCGAATTGGTCTTTGTATCGGGGTAGCACATTTAACGAACCGAATCTTAGGGCTCAGGTGAACGAGGTTTTTGGGCATTCAGCATCAAGGGGTCAGAGGTCAAATGAGAACACCTGGAACAATCATGGAGCTCAGAGGAAACTGGAATGGAGGAACTCGAATCACACCAGGTCGGCGAAGGATCCATCTACCAACGGTTTCGGCAAGAAGTACTACGAGGCGGAGAAAAATCGTACGACTGGCCAGAACACCAACCAGGAGAGGCGAAGAGACGTACCAGAAGCAGGAAGTAGCAGAGGGACGTTAGACAGGAGAGTATCGGAATACCGGAAGCCAAATCCCACCGTTTGCTTCAATTGCCGAGGCAATTATCATCACTATAGCGCGTGCCTGAAGGAGAGGGAAGTTTTTTGTACAGTCTGTGGTTTTCATGATTTCGTGAAGGAATCGTGCCCAGTATGTGCAAAAAACGACAGGAAGTCGTCGTAGGAGGTCGTCGACAGAAAAGCAAAAATCCTCAAACTAAATTTGTTTCACAGGAGGCGGAAGTAGCTGAGTTCGTTTTGAGCGTCGAGGGAGACAATCGACCTTTTACCAGGATCAACGTGATGGGCATCAGCATGCTAGGTTTGTTGGACTGCGGAGCGCAGCTTACAGTGATTGGAACTGGAAGTAGGAAGTTGTTGAGGGACCTCAAACTCAAAATGCTGCCCACTTCGGTCAAACTGTCAGCAGCAGATGGAACCAACATCGGAGTGCAGGGATCCGTGGACATGCCAGTAACTTTCGACGGTCAGACACGAATAGTTTCAACTTTAGTAGCCCCTGGTTTGAAACGTCGCCTTATCTTAGGAATGAATTTTTGGAAGATTTTCAACATTGAACCCACGATCAAGAAGATAGAGGAATTTTCGGTAGAAGAGCTAGAAGGAGAAGAAAAAGAAGGAGAAAATTTAACACCAGATCAAATAAAGCAAATTGAAGAAGTTAAGAAGCAGTTCAAGGTTTTTGTAGAAGGAGAAAAGCTAGAAGCAACCCCTGTATACACTGCGAAAATTGAGTTTTTGGAGGAGTTTAGGAACGAGCCACCTATTCGATTAAACCCGTACCCATGGTCACCGGAAGTCCAAAAAAGTGTCAACGAGGAGCTGGATAAATGGATCGAGTCAGGAGTAGTCGAGCGTTCGAACAGCGATTGGGCCTTGCTTATAGTACCGGTCATGAAGAAGGAAACCCTGGAAGATGGAACCGAGCGAATGAAGGTCCGAATGTGTCTCGATGCCAGGAAATTGAACGCGAGAACCCGTCGTGATGCATATCCTCTTCCGCATCAGGACCGTATCTTGAGCAGGCTGGGGGCGTCAAAGTATTTGTCCACAATCGACTTATCTAAAGCTTTTTGGCAAGTACCTTTGGACCCTCAATCCAGGAAGTATACGGCGTTCCGGGTGTTTGGAAGAGGATTATTCCAGTTTCGTCGGCTTCCATTTGGTCTTGTCAACTCCAGTGCTGTTTTATCGAAGGTCATGGACGAAACCTTAGGCTATGGAGAACTGGAACCAAACGTGTTCGTCTACCTTGACGATATCGTCATTGCTAGCAACACGTTTGACGACCACATTCGTAGCCTCAAGGAAGTAGCAAGAAGATTGGAGAAGGCAAACCTCACAATAAACCTGGAGAAGTCAAAATTCTGTGTTCCAGAGCTACCCTATTTAGGATTCATCTTGTCTGGTAACGGCGTGCGACCTAATCCTGATAAAATTGAGGCTATAATAAATTTCGAACGTCCCACATCAGTTAGATCGCTGAGAAGGTTTCTGGGGATGACAAACTATTATCGGAGGTTTATAAGCGAGTTTAGTGAAACTACTGCGCCCTTGACTAATCTATTAAAAGGAAAACCAAAAACCGTCCAGTGGAACGCGCAGGCAGAGGAAGCTTTTAATTGCCTGAAAGAAAAATTAATAACCGCCCCGATTTTAGCTTGTCCAGATTTCCAGAAGCCTTTCACGATCCAAACTGATGCGAGTGACACAGCTGTGGCAGGAGTTTTAACTCAAGAAGCTGAAGGAGGGGAGCACGTGATCGCTTACTTCTCGCGTAAACTCGCCATGTCACAAAGGGCATGGAAAGCGGTGGAGAAGGAAGGAGCAGCAGCGTTAGAGGCGATTGAAAAATTTAGGCCGTACGTGGAAGGGACTCACTTTACCCTTATCACCGACTCGTCAGCATTATCATTTATTATGAATAGTAAATGGAAACCATCGTCAAAATTGAGTCGTTGGAGCATGCTTCTACAGCAATTCGATATGAGCATAAAACACCGCAAGGGCTCGGAAAACGTGGTTCCCGATGCACTATCGAGAGCTGTAGAGGCCATCAATGCTCATAATGACGACTGGTATTCCAAACTATTCATAAAAGTGAAAAACTCTCCAGATGATTATTTAGATTTCAAAATAGAAAATGGAAAATTGTTTAAGTATGTTGCAGCTAAAATGGAAACGATGGATTATCGCTACGAGTGGAAGCTGTGTGTTCCCTCCGAGCTTAAGAAGGAAATTCTTGAGAGAGAACACGACCAGGTACTCCACCCAGGGTTCGAGAAAACCATCCATCGCTTAAAACTTCGGTATTTTTGGCCCAGCATGGCAGCGGATTGCCGGAAACACATCAAGGTATGCAGCACCTGCAAGCAATGCAAGCCGTCCAACATCGGATCCGCACCACCAATGGGGAACCAACGTCTCACCAGCAAACCTTTTCAAATCTTGGCGCTTGATTTTATACAGAATCTACCGCGAAGCCGAAGCGGGAACTGCCATTTGTTAGTTCTGATGGACATATTTTCAAAATGGTCACTTCTTGTTCCGGTAAGAAGGATTGATGGTAAACAAGTTTGTCAAATTGTTGAGGATTGCTGGATGAGACGATTTGGAACCCCAGAGGTAATCATCAGCGACAACGCCACAACGTTCCGGGGGAAGGAATTCCAAGCCTTGCTGTCCAGAAGAGGAATCCGTCACTGGCCCAACGCACGTCACCACAGTCAGGCGAATCCCGTGGAACGTGTCAATCGGACCATCAATGCATGCTTGAGGTCGTATATGCAACCGGACCAACGCGTATGGGACTCGAAAATAAGCGAAGTTGAAGAGTTTCTCAACACAACGGTGCATGCATCCACTGGGATGTCCCCGTACCGCATACTGTACGGACATGAGAAAATAATCAGTGGAGAGGAGCATCAGATGGAGAGGGAGACTAATGAATATTCCATCGAAGATCGTGATAATGTCCGCAAGAAACTTAATGAAAAGATGTTCAATTTGGTTCAAGATAATTTACGCAAAAGTCATGAAAGGTGTCAAAATAATTACAATTTAAGGCATAAAAAGTTTTGTCCAGCTTACCGTGTAGGGCAGAAGGTCTACAAGCGTAACTTTCAGCTATCGTCAGCAGCAGATCGCTATAATGCGAAGTATGGCCTTTTGTATACACCGTGCACGGTGGTAGCGAAGAGAGGCAGTAGCTCGTACGAGCTAGCAGATGAAGCAGGAAAGATCCTCGGGGTTTTTTCAGCTGCAGACCTTCGCCCTGGAGAAGATGAGCCCGAACAAACAACCTAAAAAGCAAAAACAATATCAGTGCACACTCTTTCGCTAAGCGGAATAGCTCTCATGCGTATTTACGTGGTACTCGTTCAGCATAGCAAGCACGTGTTGATCAGTGCGTAGTGGTCATCATATGCTATCGTTGCGCGTGAGAGGCAGAGGCTCGGAGATCGCGTCGGGACGCCGATGAGTTCTCACCAAAAGTAGCCAATCGCGTGAAGGGGAGAGTGAGTGCCAGCCAACCATCATCATCATGGGATCCCTATCATCTTCAGCTTGCAGTGAGTGCCGTGCCGGATTGTCGGTGACGTCGCTCACGAGAAAAAAAAGTAGAATGCACCGAAATGCATTATTAAAAATGTTTGATGCCGGTGATTATTAGTTAGATTAGTTTTGCATGCATATTAGTAAATTAAAAAGGAAAGTTAAATTTTCGTGTTGGCGCCACACAAAAATGCATGCTAGGATAGATAGTCAGTAGGATAGTAGTTTAGTTAGGAATTTTCAATTTATTAATTTATTTTTTTTAAATCGTAGTTTGTCGTAATATCTTTTAATATGTTTGTGATAGTTGAATATATAGGAAAATAGTCAACTAAATGAAAAGCAAAAATCGGAAATAACACTTAGTACCTGAACACGTTTCGCAAATAACGAGACAGCCATCTTAAGAAACGCTCGTTTACAGCATCTTTCCCATTACTTCAGGACGGCCGCCTGAAGGAATCATGCTGGAAATAACCGTCAATCTGCTTAACCAGGCAAAATAAACAAGCATTTCAATCCATCCTAGATTCACTGTCAGCAATACCGTTTTTAATCCGTTGTTCGTTTTATAATTGGCAATAATCCGTGCATAAACACAAGTAACACAGAACCCGTCCATAATGTATGTCCGCGTGGTGATCACTACTGCAAGATCATCTTTTGTAGTCTCTTATCATCGTCAACTGTCAGAAAGGAGTAGTGAGATGAGTACTAAAATCCATCGTCAATTGCTCGTGTAATTAAAAAGGTATATCAACAGGAATGAGATCAAATGTGTTGGATTATGGCAATTTTCCTTTAGGGTAAATTGACCAATAGTTGCCACAAGATTTTTAATGGTATTTCATTTTTTGATACTTTTATTGAATTTTATCCAACTTTGAAAGAAGTTGCTATGAAATTATATACACTGCAAATGTCTAATTGTCTTAGTTTATTTGTGAATACTTTTTGTAGATAAAATAAGCAATTGATCCTGATTGCTTATTTTTTCGTGGTGGGGGGATAGTGTAACCGTTGTTACAAAACGCATTAGATGTTTTTTCAGTGTTGCTTTATGTTTGATGTAAACTGTAGTGTATTTTGTTAATTGTTTAGGGAAATAGGGAATTTTGATTATATTAGTTAGTTTTAAAATTTAAAAACAAAATATACAAAAACAGAATTTGTTAGATTTAAGCAGGCGGGCTTCAAAATAAGGCGTTCATAGTACCACGAACAGGGAGGGGTGGTCCTCCATCTTGGGTGGCATAATCGGAGGTTGGCATAAGAAGAAAGAAGAGGGAAATGACTCAGCTTCCGTTATGAGTCATTTCCATCTTGGCGTTCGTGTGTTAATGTTGTGAGTGTTCAAAAATAAGTACGTTTTGTTTTGTATGTGGCCTTTAGTGTCGGTCGTTTAGGATCATTCAGGTAATGATGCTGTTAAATTGACCGATATGGTTGTCCTCTAACCGCATAATGGTTTCATTAATAGGACCTTTTGATCTTGGATCAATTTTTCACCCGTGAATACTCACACCACACACGAGTCGGCCTAGTCAGTCCTAGACTGGCTACGTCTTACCCGTAAAGGACTCGCACTCTCTGGTTCCGAGGAACCATCAACGCAAAGGAGAGTTGTCTCAGGCACAAGTGCCTTAATTCCTAAGGAGACCCCCTCTCGGCGCGACCAATACGGCCTTGCTGTGGTCCGCCGATTGCATCAAAGAGGGAAGACGCCATTGCCAACCATCCTCAGAGCGCAACATCCTCCAAGTTGTGTCCAAATCAGCCACGTTCCCACCCATCCAGAACCCGAAAATCATCGAGAGCAGAGCTACAGCCAGAATCCGGTAAGCGCGCCAACGAAAACCGTCGACGGTAGGTACTATTGAACCCCATAAAAGCTCGTGAAGTACCCCTGAACCACACCACATACCCACACCCACACTTAATTGAATAAAAACCAAGCATCTCAAAATTCAATCTTTAAAGTTCATTTGTTTAGCAAGAAATACCACAGTTTACCCCGTAAAGTTTTTGTTCGCGTTCCCTCCGGGTACCCAGTAGTAGGCCGACCCAGAGACAAAGTTCAAAGGGTCTCCTGCTGCTGAGCTAGTTTTCCGGGAGTGTTGGACCAGTAGGTTTTAAACCATCGGCGACTCCCGTGCTATCGCTGAACGTCGCTTTCACAGTCTTGAACGAAGACTGTACCGTGACCAGCAAATCTGTGAAGACTACACCAAATTCATCGAAGAATACATTCGGCTGGGCCATATGATCAAACTCGATGATCCTGTTGATGATTCTTACCCGCATTGCTACCTTCCGCATCACCCTGTATTCAAAGAATCGAGCACCAGCACAAAGATCCGTGTAGTCTTCGACGCATCCTGCAAGACGTCGTCTGGTTTTTCAATAAACGACCTGCAGTTAGTTGGTCCAGTAATTCAAGACGATTTGCTGTCGATCGTCTTACGTTTCCGCAAGCACCCAATAGCCCTTGTAGCAGACATCGAGAAGATGTATCGCCAGGTGAAATTACATCCGAATGATTGCGTCTTCCAACGAATCCTTTGGCGAACCGATCCCCAAGATCCCATTCGCACATACGAACTCCAAACAGTTACGTACGGTTTTGCCTCAGCACCATTTCTGGCCACCCGCGCACTCCAACAGGTGGCCGAAGAAGAAAGCGACAAGTATCCCGTGGCGGCAGCAATATTTAAAAGCGACTTCTACATGGATGACTGCCTTACAGGTGCAAATGATATTCGTTCAGCTATTGAGTTCCGCCGACAAGCAACAGATTTAGCCAACTCTGCCGGTTTTCCATTAAAAAAATGGGCTTCCAACGAATCAGCCGTCTTAGAAGGAATTCCACTAGAAGATCTAGCAGTTTCGCCTGTTCATAGCCTTCAAGATGAGCAATCTGTTTCAACTCTTGGTCTTGTGTGGGAGACCAAAACCGATGTGCTTCGCTTCCGTGTACAGTTGCCGTTACCTGCAGCTGTGCTGACTAAAAGGAAAATAATGTCCTATATTGCCCAGATTTTTGATCCCCTCGGGTTGGTGGGTCCTATAATCACAGTTGCTAAACTGTTCATGCAGTTGTTATGGTCGCTTAAAACCGAAGAAGGCCACACATACGAATGGGATCGTCCACTGCCGCCGCAGTACCAGGTTGACTGGAAAACCTTCCACGGGACGCTAGACACCATCACCACCCTCAAAGTTCCACGATTCACATCAATCGCCCAGGCAACATCGATTCAGCTGCATTTTTTCTCAGATGCCTCTGAGAAGGCGTACGGCAGCTGCTGCTACATGCGTTCCGAATGTGCCGGAACAGTACGAGTTTGTCTGTTAACATCGAAGTCGAAGGTAGCACCCCTAACCAGTCACCACTCTATCGCCCGTCTAGAACTGTGTGGAGCAGTTTTGTCGACTACGTTGTATGAGAAGGTTTCACGTGCTCTCCAGGTTACCGCTGACGTTTATTTTTGGACAGACTCCACCACCGTTCTCCATTGGTTACAGTCCACCCCGGCACGTTGGAAGACCTTTGTTGCGAACAGAGTATCCGTGATTCAAAACAAAACCGATATCAAATCTTGGAAACACGTCCCCGGTGTATCGAACCCCGCCGATGCCTTATCACGTGGAATCAGTCCAACCGAAATCTCTGATCATCCACTCTGGTGGACTGGAGCTCCATGGCTTGCCTTACCAACGAAGGATTGGCCTCAAACAGAACTATCAAGTGCTAAAACAGTTTCCATCCCCGAAGAAAGAACACCCGTGGTGTCTTTAGCTGTATCCGATCAAACAGAAGATTTCGCCTCCAGATTATTCGGCTTATACTCCAGTTACAGCAAACTGCGCCGCACGGTGGCCTACTGTATGAGATATCTACGTGCCGTGAAGGCTGTTAGGCGAAACGAGAGACTCGAACCATTTCAATATCTGGAATCTACCGATTTGAAGGACGCAGAACTAGCTTTGTGTCGTCTAGCTCAGAAGCAGCACTTGTCCGAAGAAATTGCCAGCCTAACTAAGAACGGTCGTGTTTCTCCATCATCGCCATTGAAATATCTACGCGCTAGACTCGACCCTGACGGAATAATCCGACTCCGTGGTGTTCTGAGCAATGCACACCTTCCTGATCATGTCAAACATCCAATAGTTCTGCTTGCTAAGCATCCGTTGGCGAGCCTGTTGGCCGATTACTATCACCGAACTCTACTCCACGCCGGCCCGCAGCTCATGTTAGCAACAATTCGCCAAAGGTTCTGGGTCATAGGTGCACGTGATTTAGCCCGTCGTGTTTATCATCAGTGCCATAGGTGTTTCCGCAGTAAACCCAAGATGATTGAGCAGAGCGTAGCAGATCTTCCAAGTTCCCGAGTTGCTCCAAGACGACCATTTGCAGTTTGTGGTGTTGACTACTGCGGCCCAGTGTATATCAAATCTCCGGTGCGGAACCGAGGTCCAACGAAGGCCTACATAGCAATTTTTGTTTGTTTCACTACTCGAGCCGTGCATATAGAGCTGGTTTCAGACCTGTCAACATCAGCTTTCATCGCAGCCTTACGACGTTTTGCCGCTCGAAGGAACACACCACACGAAATCCATAGCGATAATGGAACAGCTTTCCGAGGTGCCAACAACGAACTGAGACGTATTCACCAGATGTTGAAGTCCGACGCTGATGGTAGAAAACAGATTCTCGACTGGTGTGCCGAAGCAGGTATAACTTGGAAATTTATCCCACCTCGTTCCCCCCACTTTGGAGGATTGTGGGAAGCAGCGGTTAAGTCGGCAAAACATCACTTGCTCCGGGAGATTGGACAAACCAACATCACGTACGAAGACATGACAACATTGTTAACAGAAGTTGAAATGTGTTTAAACTCAAGACCACTCATTCCAATTCCAACTGAGCCCGACGACATAGAAGCGCTTACGCCTGTGTCGCACCACCCGATGAAGATGTTGCTGAAGTTCCCGATAACCATTTGACGCACTGGAAGCTAACCCAAAAAAGGTTCCAGCGAATATGGAGGAGATGGTACCCAGAATACCTTCAGCAACTACAATCCCGAGCAACGAAGCACCAGAAGCCAGCAACTGTCATCCAAGAAGGAAGTATGGTCGTTATCCACGATGACTTGCTGCCACCCGCTCAATGGCCGCTTGGTATCGTCAAGAAACTGCACCCCGGTAAAGACGGCGTTGTTCGAGTGGTAACGCTACGAACCGGAAAACGAGAAGATGTTAGGAGGTGTGTCAACAAGCTGGCCCTGCTTCCAATGCCAGATCCGCCAGCTGAACAATGAATCCTGAAATGAAGACCTGGTAGAGCACGCCGAAATTTGCTCGAGGCGCTCGTGGGAATATCGCAGTTGCAGAGGTTCCGTGGCACAGTGTTGTGCCTATCCGTATCCGCCCGAGTGGCCTGGTAGCAAGTAACGCTGCCAAATTCCAAGATCCAAGTCCGTGAGAGAGCCTTGTCCTGTCGATGTCCCAAACGGTCGACAGTTCCCATGATCATCCATCCAGCCAGAAGTGTTGATCATCTGTACGTACGCTGACTGCGATAGTTGGCATCCACCTGAAGACGGCCGTATTCCCTATGTTGCGGCCAACCCCCTACGCTATAGCAATCCAGCTTCCAGCTAGCCCTGCTGAAGATCAGCAGTCCCAAGATATGTCGAAGGAGAAGTATACTTTTTGTTATTTTGAAATAAGCCATTTCAAGGTGGCCGGAATGTTGGTACCAATGAAAAACCTAAACGAAAAGATCTTTGAAATGAAACGTAAAATTCTAAATAATTTATTTTTGTAGTCACCTTAATAGAGCCTACTCACAATCGAAATTGCTTAAAGTAAGCTCTGAGTAAAGCTCTCAATTTGTGTACCTTTGTTCAAGGTACAACAGAAATGTACAAAGTTCAATAAACCAGTATAGTTAGAACCTTATTCTGCTCGGTTGTGCGTTTTATCCGTCCGCCAAGGAAAAATCCTAAAATTCCCCAATAGAAGATCAAACCTATTAAGTTTCTTCTAAAAACTGTTAAGTTTATCCCAGCAAGGTGTGCTACTTGTTCTTCGGTGTTAAAGTGGCATTATAATCTGTGCAATTGTGATGCTGTTGTGAAGAGAAAAACGGTAGCAAACCCTTCGGAACATCTGGTAAGCCCGATCTAAGCCCCAACACCCCCTTTCCCTCCTAGTAAGATTTTAGGTTTTTTTTCTTTGAGAAATTGACACGTTTTTTTTAAAATAACTTGAAAATACTAAAAAAGTGATATCCATGCTTCAAGGCAAAGACTTTTTAAGTATAACTTAAAAATACAAGCACAAAACAACAGATGAAATTTCATAATCGATTATTGAAACCATTATTAAAGATATAGCATGTTCGGGGTAACAATCAACTTCAATAAATTTCCATAATCAAATAAAATAATATTAATAAAGATCAGGTTAGCACATACGGTAAAAGAAAACCAATTGTGTTAGTTTTGACCTGATAATCAGAAAAATCTTTAATAAAATTATTTTCTACTACCAAAATTGTTGCAAAAATATTTAATGACAATTTCGGTGTCAACTAACATTGAAGCTAAGACTCATTTCAGTAGTAAGCGATAAAGTATTAGAATTTTTTTGGAGAATCGTTTGTATAATTTACAGTTGGTAGTGTCTAACACTGAAAAACAGTCTAGAACTTCATTATTTTCGAAATATAATGGATTCAAATCGTGGTGTCACAACGCACCACTTTCCTTTTTGTTTCTATAAGGCCGGAACAAATATCAATTTCTTCTTTTGTCAACCACCCCCCCCCCCCCCTCCCCCTTCAAAATTTCCAAAAATCCCGATGGGGGAAGCAAATAAAGTTTGAAGTATTTTATGAGAATTTCGGAAAATTTATCAAATATCCGAAAGATTGCAAGAGCACAAATCAAATTGTGGAAGATGGGAGTCATTTCAACTTTTATATGCTTTATTTTATTGAACTTTTCGATACAAACTTACTTGACTTATGGGTTTTGTGCAATGATATAGTATGCAGTTTTATTGTATACAAGCTTTCAAGCAGTATATTCCAATTTATTAGTTTTTTTTTGCAATATTTTTTATTGTCAGACATGTGTAGTGACAAAAGAAGAATTTGAAATTTGTTCCGGCCTAACTAATTTTTTCAATTAAAAAGATTGTTATGAGGAAACGCAGAAAGTGACGATCTGTTTTATTAATGTGATTAAGTGTCTTAGTGGCATGTTGATTTGAATTGAATCTCTGCAAGTTTTATAGAACCAGCAATTTTTTTTAAATAAATTCATAGACATTAAAAGATAAATAGCTTAGCATAAATAGCAAATGTGAAACCACCCCAACCCACCTATGTGCTTACGTAATTAGTGATTCATAGCGTTTATCATTAGCATTAGTAAATTTCTTTCAGCAAAACTATTTTAACCCTCATCCGCATTAGGTTTCATTACCCTAATCAACACTAGGAGTGTTAATTTGACATTCCAAGCTAAAATCGTCATAACTCGTTTAATATCAAACCGATTACAATGAAATTTATATCACTAAAAACCTTGTAATGTAAGTAAAATATTTTTGAACATTATATATAGCTTAAGCTTTCAGTTTTCTCGTTATTCAGCATGAAAGAAAAAAAATCCGAAAAAACGTGCCTCATTAAAAGTGCTGTAGTTCATATATTACACGTCCAAAAAATATTTGCTTTATGCATATGGTAGCTGAAGTTAATGTCTACATCATGAAGCCAAGAAATATTATTTTAATTTTTTTTAATGTAATGGTCACAAAAAGTTCAAAAAAGTGGTCCGAAAAACCTACTTTTCATTAGATAGCTAGTAAAAGCTGTTTGAGGGGTGGTGGAGTTTTTTGGAAAAACATCTTTACAATTTTTATTCTAATTCTGTGTCTTTAGATTTTTGTGTCTTTAGATTTTCGATGCAAAAAAATTGAATTAACGGGAATTTTTCAAAGTTGACTACTTTGCGCGATTTTTTTTACAAATTGAAATTTCATTTATTTTTGTGGTACACCGGCAGGTTGTACCCGGATTTTCAGTGCTTTTACTTTGTTTGGACCAATAAAAAGTATATTCATTGGAAAGCAAATTAAATTTATATTCTAGTGAGGTGCAACAGTTGACGCTGTGAGATTTCACAAAAATATGAAAATTATAAACGTAAAATCATTCCTGAATTTCTAGAACCACAAGCAGTACGTCCAGCAAAACGTGTTTGTTTGCTCTCCGAGTAGGTACGGTAGGTGGTGATTTGGGCAGAGAGCCAAGCCGAGAGCTGAAATAATGATACGTGTCGTGACTAGCAAACGAGAACTACTGTCAATAGAAAATTTCCAACCAAGAAACGCACGACACGCATCATTATTTCGGCTCTCGGCTTCGCTCTCTGCCCAAATCACCACCCACCGTACCTACTCCGAGAGCAAACAAACACGTTTTGCTGGACGTGCTGCTTGTGGTTCTAGAAATTCAGGAACGATTTTACGATTAGGGGAAAGGTTTCATAAATGGGCCTATCGGGTTAAATGACCCTACGGCTGTTTGGCGAAATGGCTGACTAGACAGCTTATCTGACCAATGCATTTTGAGGGTGATACGCTTAGAACATAAGGCAAGAAAGAATTTTATGAATTTATAAACTCAAAAAAATTTAAAAAATCATACAAGGTTTTGATACATTTTGATGTTATATTTCGACTTTTAAAAATTATACGTAAAGAAGTTTAAAACAAAAACTACGATGGTTTTTGTTTCTTACTCAAATGAACTTAAGAAATTAAACATATTTCAGCTTTTGTGGACGTTTAATAATGATTATTTAGTGGAATAATAGAGTGTTTTTGTATGCCCCCATCATGTTTGTAAAATGCCTCCATCCTAAAATAACAGGTTAAATAGAATAAATAAATGATTTTTATCACTGAGCCTTCAAATCTATGCTCTGAATGACATCTTAAGAATGAATTGAAGATCTAAAGACAGATTTATAAAGTTTTTCTCATGGATGAACTGCCTCCATAGTATGGCAACCCTAACTTTTGTTTTATTCCACAAAAGTATAATAAACATAGATTTTTATAAAACTTTAGCTTTGTCGTGCGGAAATTATTACTTTCTAGCAGTTTCAATGAAATTATACGGAAATATTGCCCAAAAAACATAAATTTTGTTCAAAACATAAATAGGCGCATTTAGCCCGCACGGTTTGAGATTCGGCATTTTAGACAACACTTACAATAAAATCGTTTTCTTGGAAACAGAAGAAAATTTTAACATAAAAATTACTCCATTGTATAGAAAACAGATGCCTGCACACGTGTATATAGTTTTTGTACACATATTCGACGTGATATTTGATTAAATCAGTGTTCTGCTTAATAGGCGCATATAACCCGCTCCTCCCCTATATGTAGGGAAATGAGACCAACTGTGTTAGATGAAATTTCAGGGACTAGATAAGAGAAAATCGATGTTGAAAAACATGCGAAAAAAATTCGCCTTGTCTCCCGGTGAGACTTGAACCCACATCTTGCGCCTCTCCGGGGCCCATGTATTAACATTCTACTACAGGAGACCAACCTGGCGTATGAATATTATACTGGTTGAGTGTCGATGTCTATCGGAATGAAGGGAATAGTTCTCCCATGTGATCATAATCATTTTTCTTGGTCTATTTCCCTACAAAAAAAAAGTTTCGCTGACTGAATGTTTGAGTCAAGACCCATATTTGGGTCACAGTTTAAAAATATTTACGATTATAATTTTCATATCTTTGTGAAATCTCACAGCGTGAATTGTTGCACCTCACTAGAATGTAGATTAAATTAGCTTTCCAATGAATATACTTTTTACTGGCCCAAACAAAGTGAAAGCACTGAAAATCCGGGTACAACCTGACGGTGGACCACAAAAAGAGATGAAATTTCAATTTGTAAAAAAATCGCGCAAAGTAGTCAACTTTGAAAAATTCCAGTAAGTTCAATTTTTGTTGCATCAAAAACCTGAAGACAACAATATGTCAGAATAAGAATAAAATTTGTAATGATATTTTTTTCAAAAGCTCTACCACCGCTCAAACAGTATTTACTAGCAATCGAATGAAAAGTAGATTTTTCAGATCACTTTTTTGAACTTTTTGTGACCATTACATTAAAAAAAAATTAAAAAAATATTTCTTGTCTTCATGATGTAGACATTAACTTCAGCTTTCAAATGCATAAGGCAAATATTTTTTTGATTGTGTAATATATGAACTACATCATTTTTTGTGAGGCATGTTTTTTCGGATTTTTTTTTCTTTCATGCTTAATAACGAGAAAACTTGTAAGTTCAGCTGTATATAATGTTCGAAACATATTTTACTGACATTACAAGGTTTCTATTGATATAAGTTTTGTATGAAGTTCGAAATAATTCAAACGAATTAAATAGATTTTACTTTTGGAGTGTCAAAATGACACTCTAAGTCGGAAAAGGGAGTTTTTTTGTCCAGGCTTCCAGGGTTCATCCATAAGTAAAGTAAAAATGCAATATTAAAGAACTTTTGAATTCATTTAGGTCCCCGAAGAAATTTTTCTTTTTTGAAGCTTCTGAAAAAAGTTACAAGCATTCAAACTTGTGTCAAAATGAAACTCTAATGCGGATGAGGGTTAATAGCAATCTAAAACTAGATTGCAAATTACACTTTTTGAAAATATTCTAGTAAAAAGGATACAGCTTAGAAATATTAGATATTGGCAAAAAAATGTCTGTACAAGCACAATTTTTTGTGAATTAAGTGAGAATCCAAAATGGAACCAACTGGCCCGAATGCTCCAGCGAAACAACGTGGTTTTCGGAATTCCGTATTTTGAATGCGCTTTTTCACCGGGGATCAACTTTTAACAGTTTTTATGACCTGTTTGAGATTTTGAATGCTTTCGACCGACAATTGTTCTTGCCAAGGTCTTTTGAAGGGATATGGAGGGATATGAAAATGTTGCGAGGGCTATTTTCTGAGCAGAAGAAAATTACATCAAAATGTGCTTCCTCAAAGTTTTTGTTTGCTTTGTTTACTTTTGTTAGACCTTGCTTTCAGTTAATCAACAAAGAATGTCGAAAGTATTGATACACATAGGCAAACATATTCCCATCATTAGATTTTTGCCAAACATTGACATTTTTGAAAAATTGAAAGTGTCCGTCTTACCCGACTTTCCCATAGTTTTTTTTATTTTTTCAAAATTTAATATTTGAAGCATAACTTATAAACTGTTCCACAGAGATTCTTTTGAATTCCATTTTTAAATTCAGTGCTCGATTTTATATTAAAAATTTTGGTCAGTCAATGAAGTTCAGATTTTTTTCAATATTTTATAAACAAGTGTTATCAATCAAACGCGACAGAATTCATAAAGGTTCCTTCCTGTGAAAAAGTTACCGCAAACTTTTACAAATCTTGTTTGCGCGATTAAAGGGGGGGGGGGGGTAGGGTCTAACACTTACAAAAAATCGATTTTTTTTATTTTTTTATTTTCTTATTGTAAAACATTTCAAGAATGTTGTGTCAAATTTTCAAGTCAATTGAAGCAAAACTGTAGAAATTATAGGCCTTTATCTCCTCCTATCTAATACTGCAAGAAAGCAAGAGCAGAAACTTCAAACACGTTTTTCTCGAAGGCACATTTTTAAAGTCCGTGGACATCGTAATTTGAAAACTACTTATCCGATTCTTTTCAAATTTGGAACATATTTCCTACCTATAAAATACCATACCCCAACGTTTTTCCTTTTTTTTTTATTTTGGGGCGATTTTACAAATAGAAAATGGTGGATTTTTTCGTGAAAAATCGTAGTTTTTACTTCAAACAGCCACAAAAATTTCATAAAATTTTTTTTAAGTTAAATAAAAAGGTTGGGGTCCAGAAAAACGTCTATTAAAAATATTTTGCCCTGAATTTTTGACTTCAGATGATTCTGTGCTGAGATACAGTGTCCACCGCAAATCTTGTTTTCTAAAAGGCATCCTCGAAAGTGCTTCGTCACCGGCTCATTTTTCAATATTTTTCTACGAAAAAAAAATTACTAAATGTTCTTTTAACAATGCTTTGTATAATGCAAAAAATTTTAATACATTTGTTTGACCGATAGCTCTACAAAAAAAATCCTGAAAATGGTGTTTTTTTTTACCCGTTAGACCCTAACCCCCCCCCCCCCCCCCCCCTTAAGCGGATGATAAATGCTTGCCGCTCCCAATTAGGTTCAACATTTTCATCACTGATAAGAATAATGTATTTCTTCAAAGAAAATATTTAACTTATTTAACGCTGGGAGAACACATACCCAAACGTAAATTGCTCATTTTTTATACTTATTTTATTTTTTTAAATCATCTTGTCTCCATATCTTGCATTTGACAGGAAACAAACAAAATAGACGTTTTTTCACACGTTAAAATTTGTTTACTCTATAGAATCCATATTAACTGACCATATATTCAAAAGTTGGTGCAATTTTAGGTCATATTTTTAAGATTTTGAAAATTCGTTCACACGGATTTTACACAGTTTTGTTCGGAGCCTAATGTCTGTTCTCTGTGGCTATAAAATTCAACAAATATACAGTTGCGTTCTAAAAAGAACGAAATTGCGTGAAGCTGCGCACTCGCTTCCAACTTTGACTTATCAGCCGTTTTTCTCCCGATTGATATTTTTGCATGAAATTTTCACACAATTTAGTTCAACTATCCAACTAAAGCTCTTCAAAATTTGAAGTCTTTACAATGACTGGAAACAAAAAAACAGTTTTTACCGTAAAAAAGGGAAATTTTTAATTGCGTCACTAAATTTCTGACCTGAATGACTTACTAGGTCAAAGGGTCATTAATAAATATTATTATTGTTTTTATTATTATTCACTAAATTGGTTGTATCTTTGCAAATTTTCATGAAAAAATCTTAAAATTCGGTCCAAATAAGTAAAAATACCAGACCAAGTTTCGTCAAAATCGATTACCACGATCAAAAATGGTTCCGGGTAGAAAATGAGGTTCATTATCGCCTACCAGACGATTTTATAACAAAATATGTCATTACGCAATATGTCAATTTTTTACCAAAAATTTTTTCGAAATAACCCGGATTCAAAAAGAAATCGTAATTGAGCGCTCTGAGTATCCCTAAATCATGTCCGATTCAGCTGAAATTTAGCACAGGGCAGTTTTTTGTATAAATCTATAAAGAGCCCTTTTTGGCTGTCATCCTACTAAAAATATTGAAAGAACTGAACTGAACTGAACTGAAAATTTAAAAGAAAAAAATACTTTGGTAAAAATAACAGTGGAGGAATCTAAGACTATCCCTGTCCACGGAAATATTTAGTAAAAGGCGAAAAATTTATTCTACAATTGCAGACGGATTAGAGTTGGAGAGATCTTTTATAATATGCAGTAATAAGCCGATCAATTAAATGGAATATTAATTTTAACCTCAATGTTTTGTTAAAAATCAAAAGTAATTTTTGAAGATTGAAACGGCTTAGAAAATCATTTGTGGGAATAAAAACGAGTTATTTTTATTATTGTGTGGTGGTTTCGTGCAAACATCCTACAATGTACAACCACACGAAAACAAAGAACAAATGTTAGTAACATAGCAATAACCAATCACGATCAAAACACTAACACACAAAATCCGAGTAGCCATTAGTAAACAAAGCGCTGCCGCACAGTTTATCTAATGGTGAAGCGTTGCGGTTCAATTTTCGACGCAGTGCGTTTAAAAAAATAGGAAACGTTAAATTTTTCAAACTAACATACTTGATACAGTGTTCAAAGATAAAATTCGAACTACAATACTTAATCATCACAAAAATTAGACTAAAAACGAACCTGACAATTAGTGAGTACAAAATATGTTCACATAACACAAATTTAGACAATATTACAAAATTACAATAAATTTACAGTTACCCACTGAAGAAGGTCACAATAAATGGCCGAAACGTTTGGACAATAATAAAAATAACTCGTTTTTATTCCCACAAATGACTGACTAAGCCGTTTCAATCTCTAGTTATTGACCCTGATTAATTTTTTGTTCTCCGATTCACTCCACAAGTTTTAAGAAATTCCTGACATGTTATCAAAAAAAAAACCCTAGATGAAACCTCCAAGCTGCGCAAACATAAAAGAAGTAATTCGGCTTTCATTGCTTTCATTTGTTATTATAAAGATTAAAAAGATAAAAAAAACTGACTTAAATTATGAGTTCGGAAAAGCATTTCTAAGCACTCAATTTTATCAACGTAGTTACAATTTCAATAGATGTTTCTCTTCTTCTAGTGACAGTCGATATTTGATTTCAAATAATGTCATCATTAAGTGATTGAATATGCATGAACAATCGCCATTGAAACCTAACTGACATTGTTTTTGACGACCTTTCTAGTCCATGCAAGACATCAAGACCTGGCTCATCAGCAATGAAAAAGATTTTTCTTTATACGTTTCCGATGACAAAAGTTTCTCTGTCCCGGAAAGCGCCTTACTGTGTGGTTTTAAGTGCAACAATAGAACTTTATAGCGAACAATAAACTGTAATACCTATTGCATTTCCATTATAGGAAAATAACGAGCACACGAGGTACGGCTGCTTTTTCCCCATTGAAAGTGCTTTCAGCAAAATCAATTTGCGATTCCAGAGGAAATTGAAACATCTACTCCAGGATGATTTCATTGAAGCAGGATACTTTTCTTGAGTCATTGCATTGCAAATTGAATGGGTATTATTATTTTGAAAGCTTCCATACAACATTATGTAATTTCATGCACTCTGCCAGAGATAATAATTTATTTCTCTAAGAACAAATAACTCAAATCACACTGAAGACGGTATGTGAAAATTTTAAACCAAATGGGGCACTTGATGAACCGCTAATTGAGGCATTTTCATTGAAAAGAGTTTCCTGTTCATTAGGCCCAATTTGCAACTTTCTTCCCTCATTTTATTGTAAAAAAAATGTGCTCCTTCCAATTACCAGCTTTTGTAGCCACATTGCAGATGTTATAACCTCAAAGCGGCTAACATAAATTTCCAGTTTTCGCTAGAGCATAGCTTTTCTCAACCACATTTTCGAACTTATCGATTATACGTATTAGGTTTCAAAAAATTTGTTTCATATTTATTTTAATGCAAATGTTTATCCATCTCCGATTCAAAAGGGTGTCTCTAAAAAAAACACCATCTTGCAAATAGCTTTTGCAAGTGTGGTGATTATTTTCCATTCAGCCGAAACCGCAGCAAGTTCAGATGTGCATGCAGTAGTAGGTAACAGAATCAGCAGCAGCTGCACCGATAAATTTCTTTAATTATGCAAGGAAAAAAGTTGGCACTTCCAGGTTTTTTTTTCCAGAACAGTTGTGGCTGGGGAAATTGAACGGAAACCTTGCCACCGAAACCTTGCAATGGAACCAGACTAAGATTCCCTCGGATGAAGCCTGGAGGGAAATTGCACCTTCCAATCGATTGACTAATTTTTGCAGCGGATAATTGTAGCATTTAGGAAAGTGTCTGGCAGATGACTAATGGAAGCATTGGAAATAATTCAATTCTATTCTAAGTTTCATAATATAAGGAATTCGAATACAGAGATCCAAGTAAAATCGTAAGCATACACCAAGTAACGAAATGGTTCATAAATCGAACATTCAGCTTTTTCGATGACGGCTTAAGCATGCTGTAGAGCTGAAAATTCAAATTTTAATCGATACTTTCAAATCTTATTACCAACTTAGGAAGCCATGGTCTAAGACAGATGAGTTTAAACGGAGAGCTGTTTGTAGAATTTTGTGGCAACAACAACATGGTGATCGGTAGATCGCTCTTCCCCCATCGACCAGCACATAAGGTCACTTGGGTATCCCGAGATGGCCGAAAATAAAATCAAATTGACCAAATTTGCATCAGCCGACAATAAAGAAGAAGCCTTCTTGATGTCCGCAACAAACGGAGCGCAGACATTGCATCTGACCATCACCTCGTCCTTGGCGAGATACGACTGAGAGTTGCGCGTGTCCAACGGCGCGAGGAGAAAGTCGGATGTCGATACGACCTCCGCCGGTTGAAGAATCCAGTGGTGAAAAGGGCATACGTTTAACAGCTTGAATCCCGAGCCTCGGAACTGCCGTCAGACGGAACAATCGAAAAATAGTGGTGTAGAATCAAGAAAGCCTTCATCACGACGAGCCATGGTACTCTCGGTAAAGCTTGTGGAAGAAGAAGTGAATGGTTGTCAGTTGAAACTTGGAGGATGGTCGATGATCGGAGAAAGGCGGAAGTCGGAATTGAGCAGACATGTACCGGGTCAGCCAAAGCAGTTGCCCACTTACGATATGCGAAGCTGAAAAAGGCAATTATACAAGCTTGTAGACTAGACAAGAGAGCCTGGACAAACTCTCTAGCCAAAGAGGGAAAAAGAGCTGCCGCCAATGAAGATATCCGATTACTTTGTGGCATTTCTTGCCGCCTTAGAGCACCTGCAACGGTTCAGGCGTAAATATTGGTTTTAAGTATACCAGTTTTAGCACAATTTGAAATTTTAGAATCGGCTAAAACACTCATTCCCCACCGGTGTATGAGCAAATTTAAAACGTAAACACTTTCATTGCAGATGCTCAATAATTGAGAAGAAAAAACCTATTTTATTAGAAAAATTGCATAAGTTTTGAGTTTCACGGTTAATTGTCTTAAAATTAATTCTACGAATATTCTTTTTGACAGATCAATGATTTCAACTATTCTACCAGGATTTCATTAATTTAAAAGCAACAATGACTACACAACGAGGAAAAAAGGTCAATTGAAACAATTCTTCAATTAATTCAATAAAATTGCTTTGAATCAATGGAATAAGGTTTTGTTAAAATGAAATGAAAAGCAATATTTTTTTCAAGTTATTGCTGACATTGATAAAGGAAATGAGAAATGTTTATCCCAATTTCAAAGGAAATTTTCCTTTGATTTGTCGACATTTTTGTTTGACAAAAACTTGTTTCACTTTGTAAATTTATGTATGGATACAGAAAAATATGCTTATATTGACGAAAACTCCGAGGACTCTACACGAAACTAAAAATCTCTCAATATCTCAAATAAAACAAAAATTATAGAACAAACAATAAACATTTATTTTACCTCATCGAAAAAGTATTAAAATTTTCTTTACGTTTATTTTTTTTTTCAAATTTTAGAACGCTGACTGGATTCACAATTCGTCGAGCCCAAACGAAAAGCTTTTTATTTAATTATATTAAATCGAGAATAATGTGACATCTATTATTTATACTTGATATGGTTTTTATTAACATCTTTTCTCAATTTATGTAACGTATAGGCTGGTTGAAGCGAAAAAAAAACATTCAAATAATATCTCAAAAAGAAACTATAATCACACCCAATGTTACCCAAACATGTGTGAAAGAAATCATTGTTGGCTAAAATTTTCTCACCGTGCACTAAATCGGTCTGTCGCATAATTTGAAATCCTGTTCCAAATTTGCATGAATTTGGAACAAAGGCGTATAACTGTTGGGAATTTTGAAATCGATAACTGTGCTAAAACAGCAATTTACGCCACCGGTGCCAGCCGGATTGTTTTAGCGTGGTCGAAAACCGTGTTTTGCATCTACCGTTGGGACAGCCCTTAGTGGTGCAAGTACTAATGCTAGAATGCCGCTAAGAAACCGAGCAGGTCAGTTATTGACGATCGAACAGATGAGCTCAAACGATGGACTGACAACTTTGAACAACTTTTCTGAGTCACAAAATGCTATGTCCAATAGAACCCGCTGCTTGAAGCGCCAACAGTAAGTCGCATGAATGGCGTCAACTAGGAAGCACCCTTGCTGGCTGAAGTAGAACCGGCAATCAAAGACATGGAATCTAACAAAGCACCTGAGATCGATTGCACCTGCTGGAATGCGAAAAGCCGACCCTGCCCTGTCAGCACAAATGTTGCCCCGTCTTTTCGCTGACATTAGGGATACTGCAACATTCCTGGCTGACTAGATGCAGGGTATCCTCGTAAGAGTCCAGAAGAAACGACAACTGACAGAGATAGAACGACGAGGAGTTCCAGAGAAACTGGTGCATCTCATCGAATACGAGGCAATTTCGTATAAGGTCTTGCACGACAGTGTCTTGTACGATCCAATCCCGGTAGCTGCTGGAGTGAGACAAGGACGTACATATCTTATCACCGCTACTTTTTCTAATCGTAATGGATGAGATTCTGACTGGTTCGATCGACTGTGCACCGAACCGAGGATTACCATGGAAACCTTCAACATTGGAGAAACTGAAAGACCTTGACCTGGCTGACGATATTGTTTCGCTGACGACCTCACCGAAAGTTCCAAGGCAGCAGGTCTCAAAGTCAATGTCGGAAAGAACAAGTCGATGGAGATCAACACAGGAAATCCTTCCAGCTTCATGGTAGCTGGGCAACAGGTTGAGAAAGTGGAGTACCTCCAGTATCTTGGTAGCCAGATAACGCCTGATGGTGGTACCAAGAAAAACATCGAAACCCGCATCAGAAAAGTCCGAATTGCGTTTGCGAGTCTTCGGAACATTTGGCGCTTACGTAAGATATCTCAACGAACGAAAATTCGAATCTTTAACTCAAACGTCAAATCTTTATTGCTGTACGGATGCGAAACTTGGTGCACATATGCGGTAACGACGCTAAAACTGCAAGTATTTTTAAACCGCTGCCTACGGAATATCATCCGCGTATGGTGGCCTGGCAACTGGATCTCAAATGAGCAACTACATCGTCGGTGTATTAAAAGGGTGCTAGAAATCGAGAATCGGGAGCGTAAGTGGAGATGGATTGAACACACGCTGTGAAGAGATGAGAACGAGATTTGCAGAGAGCCGCTTGAATGGAATTCAGAAAGATACTCGTGGCAGTGAAGCTTTGCCGCCAAAATACGAACTGTCCAGCAAGCAGAGTGCGTCAAGGAAGCAGCTTAAAGTAAAATGTGATAAGTTCGAACATTTTGTCTTTTGAGACAAAGGAAGAAAGAGAACAACCAGAAAGAAAATGCAACTTTCTTCGCAGTTAACGCAGTGCAATCTTCTGAGTGAGATGATAGTGATTGGTTCTTCAATTTTGGCACAACCTTCTCTCTTGTGTCGAAGCAAAGCTATGCTATCCATGAGAAGTTTCATCGAAGATCAACGTGGCCAACAATGCGAAGCTATTCGTTGTACCGAAAGGATCATCAAAACTGGAACCTAATTGTGCTGGAGCGATCTGCGAACTAACGATAAGCGACGTGATACGCCCGCCTGATTTAGTGATAAATCCAATATCCATTTGTAAGGTGTGCCAGAAAGGTTTTCGTGTTGTATTCTCGTAGGAGGAATGCAAAGCTTTTGATCCTGAAAAACCCCGTTCCCAGCGAACATAAAATTGCATTAAAAATGATAATTCAAGTCATTAAAAACGTTACTGCGAGTCGTAATTCCAACTAACTCAAGTAAAAGTTCGTAAAAATCGTTACTCGAAGTCGGATTAAATGGTTTAAATCGGATATGATAGAAAGCCCGCCATGTTTGCTGATTTTGAAGACGATTTCGTTCCTTTGCTTTCTACCGCGTGGGTCAAGTGAGAGAAAAGTTTTATTGCTCTCTCTGCGACCATCAGTGCAACTAGATTGCTAAAAATCTCATGGTGTGTTTGCAAGAACTGCCCAATGACAGAGGCAGCAAATATCGTCGCTGGCAACGGTTCGCATGCGTTGAGAGAAAAAAAACTTGTGCTCTCTTGCATTCTTTCAGTATGTATGAATATGGTGTCTTGTAGACCGGAAACTTTACGTAAGTGTACTGTACCTGACACCCGATCGCTCAAGAGATGTTGCCCTCGCTATGTCGTTTTCTCGCTGCATCGTCGAAGTTTGTTTTTTCTGCGCTCCAGAAGATGACTTAGGGGAAAGGTTTCCTAAATGACCCTACGGCTGTTTGATGAAATGGCTGACTAGACAGCTTATCTGACCAATGTATTTTGAGGGTGATACGCTTAGAACATAAGGAAAGAAAGAATTTTATGAATTTATAAACTCAAAAAAAATTAAAAAATTATACAAGGTTTTGATACATTTTGATGTAATATTTCGACTTTTAAAAATTATACGTAAAGAAGCTAAAAACAAAAACTATTATGGTTTTTGTTTCTAACTCAAATGAGCTTAAAAAATTAAACATATTTCTGCTTTTGTGGAGGTTTAATAATGATTATATAGTGGAATAATTGAGTGTTTTTGTGTGCCCCCATCATGTTTATAAAATGCCTCCATCCTAAAATATCAGGTTAAATAGAATAAATAAGTGATTTTTATCATTGAACCTTCAAATCCATGCTCTAAATAACATCTTAAGAGAGAATTAAAGATCTAAAAACAGATTTGATAAAGTTTTTCTCATGGATGAACTGCCTCCATAGTATGGCAACCCTAACTTTTTTTTTATTCCATAAAATTATAATATACATAGATTTTTATGAAATTTCAGCTTTGTCGTTCGGAAATTATTACTTTCTAGCAGTTTCAATGAAATTATACGGAAATATTGCCCAAAAAATAGAAATTTTGTTCAAAACATAAATAGGCGCATTTAGCCCGCACGGTTTGAGGTTCGGCATTTTAGACAACACTTATAATAAAATCATTTTCTTGGAAACAGAAGAAAATTTTAACATAAAAATAACTCCAATGTATAGAAAACAGATGCCTGCACACGTGTATATAGTTTTTGTACACATATTCGATGTGATATTTGATTAAATCAGTGTTCTGCTTAATAGGCGCATATAGCCCGCTCCTCCCCTACTTGTCATTGGCGACTTTAATATTCCCGGTTTGAAGTGGTGCTCTAACCATGCCAGCTTTTTGTATCCGGACCCTGCCTGCTCTACTTTTACGGCTCCTTCAAACATCATATTGGACTCCTTGAGTACAGTGACCTTGCGCCAGATTAACGGCGTGGTGAACGAATACGTTCGTACGCTGAACCTCTCCTGCACCGCTAGTTAAAGCAGTTAAAGTAGTCCCATATCAACCTGCTCTATTGGTATCGCTTGAAATAACTAGGATAACTAGGCTGAACGCTACAGTAGAAAAACAAGCAACCTTCTACCTCGACTTTAAAAACGCTAACTTCAAAGATATCTCTCACATTCTGGCAACTATCGACTGGGTATCTGAGCTTGATCTATCAAATCCTAACGCCGCTGCTGATACCTTCTCACACATTCTGAATTATGTCATCGAGCGCCACAAAAGGCAATGAAGGTTGTTATCATAACTACCTACGTCGCGTACAACGTAACCTCAAGCAGGTCCTACCGGCTTCCGACAAATTTTGGCGACAGAACACTAGCGCGAAAATAGATTTTGCGGACTGAGATCCAAGCTCAAATGGTGTAATCTGTTACACACACTACTGCATAAAAATCAAAACAGCTGGCGTTTGCTTTTTTGTTTACATCCCAGTTCTCTTTGTTTGCACCACAGCACAGTGGTCAAAGTTGCAAAAAAAAAAAGTGAATTCTTACAAAGTTGTTCAAATGTGTTGAATATATATGTAACTGGATTGAACATTATGAGCTTGTGGAATATATGCCAGCAGTTGTTTTAATTATTGATATGTTTATTTGAAACATTTATTTGTCCCGTATAAATAAAACATTGATTCTGTACAATCAGGTTGTTTGGCTTGCAAGATTCTTTCCTCCTGGGGTCCTATATCGAAAAACCGTCTGCTGTACAGCTGTAATTCGATTTGTTTTGGATTTGAAACATAAATTTATACACTTTCAACTTATCAACTTACCGGAAGAATAGAAGATTCAATTTTTCTTGAATTCTGCTAAAATGTGTCGCACTGGCAAACGATCGAGTTCGGTGTTGGTTGATTCCTCGCATGAACGGACAGCCAAAATTAATGATCCATCTGTCTAATTGGTTCTTCTTGAATTTTACATTATCCGTTCCATCGGATGCTAAGCTGAAATTTAATTCGTTGATAACACATTCCTGAATCTCCTTCTTGCATCCTGATTTCGATTCAAAATCAAATTTCGTTCACTTTTAGTTTGTTTACTTACCGGTGTAGTGAATTTTCTTGAATTTTGATGAATGCTAGGGGAATCCGTTTTAAGAAAAAAAAAACAACTATTTCCTATAGCGAACGATCGGGGTCAGGTTTGACTGAAAACGGCCAGTTGCAACAAAATGTTCCATCAACAATGGGAAAGAATAACAATTCACCCATAGTGCAAATTGATTGGCGTGAACAATGTAAACAAAAATCTTGTTTGAGAAAGGTAACGTTTGTTTTCAATGTATTAGTGAGAGGGGCAATCGTCAAGTGCAAAGCTTGGATCCCATCTTGTTGGATGGCAGCACCATATGCATTGTGTTGTTGTCTCCGAGGATTCGTTCCTGAAATAATATGCCCGATCATCTTGATAGTTAGGGATCTTTGCCTCAAGTCTTGCCCAAAATCGTTTTGGAAACACGTAGATAGTCAGCGTAAAGAACCTGGTATACCTTCAAACATGTTTTTGGACGGCTTCACCGCGAACTCTGATCGTGAAATCTGCGATCTCTTTGCCCAAAAATTTTCCAGTATCTTCATTTCAGCTTCAACATCCCCAGAACATTTATCTAGTGCTGTCAGGAACGTTTCGCCATTGGGCTTTCCAATAAATGGTATTGAAATCACATGACTGCTTCATCTTTAAAGAAGCAGCGAAGTTGAAGAATTACTTTTCCACGGGCCCGGACGGGATACCAGCTGTAAGCTCCCTAGAAGATAGGAGAGATATTAACAATTACCGTGGAATCTCTGCTTTATGTTCTATTGCCAAATTGGTGGTCTTGGATCCTTTTTTCAAGTCCTGCAAAAATAACATCTCCAATGATCAACACGGATTCATGCGCAAACGCTCTACAACAAATAACTTACTAACGTTGACTTCTATTGTGCATTAAAGTTTTGCTGCCAAAACTCAAACTGATGCAATCTATACCGATCTGTCCGCTACATTCGACAAGATGAACCACGAAATTGCCAACGGGAAACTCGGTACGCTACTGGGTTGGTTCAGCAGCTACTTAACTGGTCGTTAGAAGATTGTTCGAACGGCTGACACCTTTTCCAGGCAGTTCCCAGTCACTTCTGGTGTGCCCCAAGGTAGCCATCTAGGACCGATCATTTTCCTTATTTATTTCGACGACGTGTTGTCACTCCTCGACGTCCCCGAACTTTGCTATGCCGGTGACCTAAAACTATTTTACACCATAAACGACAAAATTTTCTGCAACTGGTGCGACATTAACTGCCTGCCATTAAACCGCAGCAAATGTGCAGTCATCAGCTTTTCTCGTAAGCGGCAGCCTTTAATTGCGGAGTTCTTTCTAGGAGACGATCCCATCTCACGTGTAAACCACGTTAACGTTTTTGGCGTAATCTTAGATCAGCGCCTGGAATTCAAGGCACACACCAACTACGTGATTGACAAAGCATCCAGAAGTCTCGGTTTCATTTTTAGAGTGGCGAAGGACTTCAAGGACGTGTATTGCCTGAAAAGCTTATACTGCAGCATTGTTCGTTCCATCCTTGAATACGCTTCAGCTGTCTGGTGTCCCTACTACCAGAACGGTGTCGATCGGCTCGATGCCATTCAGCGGCGATTCTTGCGATAAGTCCTTAGACACCTGAACTGGCAAGACCCTTTTCGCTTGCCTAGTTACGAAAATTGATGCCGCCTCATAGATATCGACACCCTTCAAGCCCGCAGACAAGCAACACGTGCCTCATTTGCAACACGTGCCCCACGCTTTTGGAGGCTATTCCGCTTACTGTTCGACCCCGTGGTCTTAGAAATCTGAATCTTCAGTTGTACATTCCCTTTCTAATGAACAATTACGGAACTAACAGCGCCCTCATCGGCGCAATGAGATCATTCAACCGTTTCTCGATGCATTTTGACTTCGACGTTTCGAGGGTTGTTTTCCGAATAAAAGTGATTGAGAACTCCAAAGTTAGACTTAATTTTATGTTTTTAATTTTAATTTTAAGTAATCATTTGGATCAACATGTGATCCGTTGATCAGAAATAAATAACAATGGTGTCGAATATCGTCTAATTCGTATACTTTTAGCCAGAAGTTGAAAATATGTACATTTGTACATATATTTCCACCACTTTGGTAGGTAAATGCTGTTTTTTCGAGTTTCATCATTCTATAATGTATATTTAACGAATAACAATGTTGTTGAGAAATAAGCCTGCAAAAATATTTGCTGGGCTGAGCTCCTCCTCTTTCAGGGGGCGCTTTTTAAACAAACACATTGACAGCACTTGGTCATTACTGGGATTGAAAGATCCGTTTTTGTTTGAATTTCCTGGATGATTCAATATGAAAAAATTACTTCTCCCATACAAAAGTGAAACGCTTTATCTAGTTCAGAAATCAACCAAACATCTCAAGTTTTACATTTATGCTTGAAAAAGGTATCAAAAAAACATATGAGAGCAAAACCATTTTTTTTGCAGCGGTCTTATGGGCAGTAAAACTAGGGTAAAGAATTTAATAGGTCCAATCAACTTTGTCTTCCTTATTTTTAACTAATCGATAAAACAGACTATCTATGAAAAATCTAAAACTAAATTAAAAAATCATATTCATAATCATTTCTCCTGAACATGCCTCTTTTTTTGGTGACATGATATTCCTGGGACTCCTGACGGTTTAATTGCAGCAACACACAATCCACCGGCAAATGTCTCATTCAATGGGCAGCCGTCGTTGTCGTCATCATTGCCATCATCCTGGTCAATCGGATTCCCAAATATGTGAATGACATCCGGCCTCCAGGAACGTCGTTGTCGTCGTCGTCGTTGCTGTGACTCCTGTAGTGGAATCCGGTTTTCGCAGGGTAGTTGCCATTTCCGACGACAACCACTTTCCAGCAAATACTAAACAAACCAAACTAAAAACTCTGCTGCTGCTTGCTTGCTTGCTGCTGCCCACAGTTTTGACCGAAAATGGGCAAACACCACTCCGAGAAGCAGGATATGCAAAACCACATTTTGCTGCACAAACACGTTAAATATACATTTCTTTCATTGTAGATGCCTTTGCAATTGAGCTGCCAGCATGTTTGAGCATATTGCTGTCGATGTGTTTGTATGTGTGTCAGTTCTTGCCTGTATGTGTGTGTTTGTCTGTGCATATTGGCACAGAAGATGATTGCCACTTCAGGGGACAGCTTAGAGTGCCACAGAAAGTGTTCTCAAATTATGCTTATGTGGGCTTGTGTGTGTGTGGGATGGTACTCTATAAATATGTCCTGCTTATGATGAGCCTCTCTGGTTGGGTAGATCATATCCTTTTCCTGTCGTCTCCCGATGAAGTGTGGCTGGGTTGGATAAAATGCTTATTTTTCCCAGCATGACAGTGCAATAGTTTCGTTCCGGTGTTCCAGGAGAAAAAAATCAATTTTCTTTCTACATATATGGTAAAGTGAAATAAGATAATAGTTTCCTCTTTCAGACAAGTTTAGATTTCTTTCAAATTTGTTCATAAAGTTTTTAACAAGAACAACTCCTTTTAGTTATTATTTTATTCTATGAATAGCGTTTTTTATATTCAAAACAAGATCATTACTTAAAAGTAAAGTCAACCAAATATTCAAGTATGTAGGAACGCAATCGAGAATCAATGCAAGGATCTTCTGCATTCGATCAATGTCAGACGCCCCGGATGAAAGATGACCCCTGCAGCATCATTCAAAATGGTCAGTCATCTATCTTGTCCGGAAAATGTGGGTGACCTTTTTCTCTCGCTGTCGTCAACTGATGATAGTGATGGCAAACAGCATAGCAGCGAAACACTTCGGACCGAGATCTTTTATTCAAACTGCATCCTCGAATGCTCATTTCGTTCGCACTTCATTTCGGGCTTACACACTCCCCCGCAAAATTTCAACTGTAGGGCTTGTCCTAAGCACACTCATTCACACATACACTCACACACGTACAAACATCGAAACGAAATGTCGATTCGACTTATTTCAATGAGGACAGCAGTTGCTGATTCAATTTGCGACCGATCTTTTTTTTTAGTAAGTCGGGAAGTTCTGACTCGGGAACCCAACGTGTATGGCCCGCTGTCGGATGGATTTTAGCCATTTTTCTCTCTTGTGGTCAACATTGGCAATCTTGTCACATAACGCCTTGCACTTTTCCCGGACATTGATTTCCGAATGAAGCTTGTCAAAAGAGATATGCTAGTGGTAAGACCCAACTGAATGTCCTGATGCTGCTGCTGTGTTGGTTCATCAAGTGCAGTATTTGCGAGAATGAGTCAGTTTTAGAGACGAACGTGACCTCGAAAATTGCATCAAATTAGAAAAGAGATGAAATTTTTTCCAGGTGTAAGTCCGTTCTGATTTATAAAAAGAAGTTATATCTGAGCTTAAATATCCACATGTTGAACAGAAAATTTTAAACTGTTATGAATTCAAAAAAAAAAAAAAACTTTAAATAGATCGGTGTCACAAGTAGTTGCTGCTAGTCAATAAGAATTAATCATTCAGTCAGTGTTAATTCGTTTGGGAAAAGATGAACACTGTCGTTTTCAAATATTCAGATTTCAATAAAAACAGCTCAGAATTCATTAACACTGAAAACATTCAGATTTTGATTAGAACGGCTCAATACAAAATGGAAGTATTGAGTGATTTCATGCTTTGATTTCTGAGTCGTTTTCGTTTAGGGTTGTTCAGGCTCGTTCTTAATTGACTATAACTTTATCAATTGCTACTCCTACCATCTCCACCAAACAATCAATATTGGGATCGCTCTGAGTTGTTTTCATCAATTTTGCTTGAAAATATGTGCGTCATTACTAAGTTTCATGCTTTGGGATCAGAAAAGGGAACGCACAACCAAAAAGTGCATTAAACGCACAACCTCCCATGAAAGAGCATTAAACTAGATTTGCCAGATACCTACTTTTAGAAAAAAAGCGGAACATCTCACGGAAAAAGTGGAACACTTAAAAACTCTTGAAAAAAGCTCGATTGTATAGCCAAACTTATACGTTCGCAATCAGCCGAAGTAGTTCATAAAACATACAGTAAGGTTTTTTTGCAACGCCGATTAATTTTGCTCAGTTTTTCTTACAAGACTTCTATTTGCACGGTTTTTTTTGTAATTATTCATTATTATTAAATCAACAGATCATATATTGATCCAAATGATATTTCATAATTAAGAGACTAACTACAAATACAAATCTACACTGAACTTAGAACACTAAGAAATCTTCTTCGGAATACAACAAAATGCTCTGAGAAGCGGTTAAAAGCCTTGATGACGAAAATTATTGCAGAGTTGGCCTCGTAATTGTTAAGTCTAACAGGAACGAAGAGCTGAAGATCCCGATTCCTCAAACTACAAGGTCGGACGCTAAGTGGGAGAACTTCCAAAAGTGCGGGAGAGTCGATTCTTGATGAAAGCAGATCAGCGACGAAAGACGCACGAGTGGCGGTCCTGCGGGCTTGCAGTGTGTCGATGTTGATAAGGCGGCAGCGGCTGCAAGATGTGCAACGATCTCTTTTAGTTTTTCCGACCGAAAAGTGTCCGGAAAAACTAAAAGAGATCGTTGCACATCTTTTCCCGCAGCATGGCCCGACGCAGTGGCCACTTACCCCGTACGACGCGGGTGCCCACGACATCGAGCCAGTAACGAACGAAGAACTCGTGGCTATCGCTAAGAAACTTGCGGTGAATAAGGCCCCTGGTCCGGACGGAATCCCAAATGCAGTGCTGAAGGTGGCGGTACAGACCATTCCGGATACCTTCAGAGTGGTGCTACAAAAGTGTCTCGACGAAGGATCTTTTCCCAATTCGTGGAAAACGGCGAAGTTGGTGCTACTACCGAAACCCGGGAAACCCCCAGGGCATCCATCATCATATAGACCCATTTGTCTGCTGGACACCCTTGGTAAGCTACTGGAGAGGATAATATTAAACAGACTTATTATCTACACAGAAGGCGGAAGTGGACTGTCGGACAGACAGTTCGGTTTTCGGAAAGGGAGATCTACGGTGGACGCCATCCGTATGGTGACAGAGTACGCGAAGCGCGCATATAAAAAGAAGCGAACAGGTGTTCGTCACTGCGCCATTGTGACGATCGACGTTAAGAATGCCTTCAACAATGCCAGCTGGGAAGCGATTGCCAAAGCGCTTCACAGGATGCTTGTTCCCAATACTCTCTGCAGGATAATAGGAAGCTTCTTCGAAAATCGAATCCTGACGTACGAAACCGAAACTGGGATACGATCTACTGCCCTAACAGCGGGTGTTCCACAGGGTTCCATACTCGGTCCTGTGCTTTGGAATGCCATGTATAATGAGGTGTTAACGCTGAAACTACCAGCAGGCGTGCAGATAGTCGGATTTGCTGACGATATCGTGCTCATGATTACCGGCGAAACAATCGAGGAGGTAGAAGACCTTGCAACGGTGTCCGTAGAAAGGGTTGGCATCTGGATGGAGGGAGTTAAGCTTCAGATAGCTCACCATAAAACTGAAGTTCTGCTCGTGACCAATAAAAGAGTTGTGCCGCACATGGAGATTACTGTTGGAGGGCACACGACATCTTCGAAACAGCAGCTGAAATACCTTGGAGTAATGGTCGATCATCGCTTAAGTTTTGGTGCGCATGTCAAATACTGTTGCGAAAGTGCTTCGAAAGTCATAGATTCATTGGCCTGGATTATGCCGAACTGCCATGGTCCAAAGAGTAGCAAGAGACGTCTCCTTGCGAGCGTAGCACTGTCGAAACTACGATACGGAGGAGCGGCCTGGAGCTCCGCGATAGAGGTAGAGCGCAACAGATCCAAATTACGGAGCACACATCGGTTGATAGCCATGCGAGTTTCCTGTGCGTACAGGACCATATCAGCAGATGCAGCTTTTGTCATCGCGGGCATGGTTCCCATCGACATAACTCTGGCGGAGGATGTGGAATGTTACAAAGCAAGAGCTGTTAGAGGAGTGCGTAATATTCAACGAGCAGCGTCAATGCTCAAGTGGCAGGAGCAATGGGACGCATCGAACAACGCAAGATGGACGCATAGGCTAATCCCGAGACTTTCAGACTGGGTAAATCGGAAGTATGGAGAGGTCAACTTCTACCTGACGCAGTTCCTTTCGGGTCATGGGTGCTTTAAGCAATACCTTCATCGGTTTAAGCTTATCAGCTCGCCTTATTGCCCGGAATGCGTAAAGACGGAGGAATCGGCAGAACATGCTATCTTTGTCTGCCCCAGGTTCAATTCAAGGCGTCAACAACTTCAAAATTTGAACGCTGAAAACATAGTGAGTGAAATGTGTCGCGACGAACAGTCATGGAGTGCTATAGTCGACGAAATCTCGCAAATCATGCGCGATCTGATAAGGATCAGGAAAGATGATGAACGGAGAGAGCGAGATAGTCAACCAAATTTGACAAGCTAATGAAAGGTCTTGGGCCTCGTATGACACTTCAATTCAAAAGCAACGCGATCTTAGGGCGCGGTATAACCCTAATCTAGACTCATACGTGTGGTGGGACTTAAAAGGTCTCACGTACTCAGCTACGATCTTTCCTGCAGCAAAAGGAAGCGGAGATACCATTCGGGGTGGTCGTGTCGGGATTCTAGCTTGGTAGTTTCTCAATCGGCCATGCCTTGGTGGTTAGAAATCCTGCGGAAGTGGTTGCTGTGACGGGCGCGAGTTACTTTGAAAGCGTTACCTAACCGGCACACGTTTCGAGGTCCCCGGGATAGTGGATGCTGTGACGGGCGTGAGTTATTATGAAAGCGTTACCTAACCGGCACACGTTTCGGGGACTTCCGTACCAGTCTGAAGTTGACGATAGAGGAAAAGGAGAAGGAGGAAAAAGGATAAAGCAGAACGATGATCAAGGAGAAATTGAGGAAAAATTGAGAAAGAGGAAAAGGGTGAGATGTATAAGTGCATGAGCACAGCCTACCCCTTGATGTAGTATCATAGGGTGAAACCAAGGGGCACATCTGGCACACGAAGCCCAAGGTGGTTTTAGTGGGACGAACCCACACACGGCAGCAAACACCCGGCTGTTATGGTTTGAAGTCAAATTTCCATCTTGTAAAAAAAAAAAAAAAAAAGGCGGCAGCGGCTTTCGTAGCTGGGAAGTCGAAAAGGGTCTTGCCAGTTTAAGTGTCGTAGGGCATACCTCAAAAAACGTCGTTGGATGGCTTCGATGCGATCAGAACCGTTTTGATAATATGGGAACCTAACCGCAGAAGCATATTCGAGGATCGATCGAACCTGCAGAAGACTGCAGAAAAGACTCTTCAGGCAGTAGATGTCCTTAAAGTCCTTCGTCATGCGGAAAAGAAGACCCAGGCTTCTGGAGGCTTTGTCAACGATATAGTTGGTGTGATTCTTAAAATCCAGCCGCGCGTCGAGGATCACATCAGAGAGATTGCATCGTTTCTAAGGAAATAAACGGCTGAGAACGGGCGTCGTTTGCGGGAAAATGATATTACTACATATTTATTATGGTTTAAAGGTAGGCGATTGGCATCACACCAGGAGGCAAAGAGGTTAAACTGGTTCTGCAGGAAGTTCACATCTTCGGAGCCATTGATAGGGTAGTACAGTTTCAAGTCGTTGGCATACGCCAATTTTGGTCCATCGAGGAGTTGCAGCACGTCATTGAAGTAGATTAGGAATACTAACGGCCCTTAATGACTTCCCTGAGGCACGCCTGATGAAGCTGAGAACTGGCTGGGAAAACAGTTACCCGTACGAACTGTCAATTTACGTCCAGTAAGGTAACTGCGGAACCAGCCAACAAGAGATCCACAAAATCCTGAACGCGCGAGCTTTCCGATGGCAATATCATGGTTCACCTTGTCGAATGCGGCAGACAGATCGGTTTAGATGGCATCAGTTTGGGATTTCTTTGCAAAACTTTCATGCACAAACGAGGTAAAGGTTAGTAAGTAAGTTGTAGTTGAGAGTTGAGGCATAAATCCAAGCTGGTCGTTGGAGAGGTTGTGCTTGCAGAACATGAAAATGGGATCTAAAACCACCAAATCGAAAAGTTTGGCTATAGCACACAGAGCTGAAATTCCTCGGTAATTATTAACATCTTTCCTATCTCCCTTTTTATAAACCGGGAACATATAAGCTTCTTTCCACAGTGAGGGGAAGGGGGCCTGGTCAAGCGAAGCTTAGAAGATAAGCCTGATAGGAGTCAACAAAGAAGACACAAAACGCTTCAGGAAAGTAGCTGGTATCCCATCCGGACCCGTAGAGAAGGAGTTTTTGAGCTTAGTGGCTGCTTGAGAGATGGTTGTGTCCTCGACTGTTATACCGTTTAAAGAAAAGCCCTGAGGTGAAACACTCCTGATGGAACAATTCAGTTGGTCGTCGGTTATTGAAGATGTATCAAAGATGCTCAAGAATTTATTGGCAAAGAGATCGCAGATTTCGGAGTCAGAGTTCGCCATGATGCCATCTAGGAACATGCAGGATGGTGTTCCAGGTTCATTCCCCTGATTCTTGACGTGATTCCAGAAGGATTTTGGGCTAGTCTTGAGGTTTTGCTGAATTCAACCAAGATGGTTTCGATAGCTACGTTAAAAGGCTTTTTTATAGGCGGAGTTGAGTTTGCGATATTCTTCCTTGGTATGCGGAGATTTGTGCTTGTTGTAATTTCGAAGGGCACGCCTTTCTGTCGCTTTCAGTAGTCGTAAAGCTGCTGTAGCCCATGGAGTCCGAGGATCAGCATTGGCGGTGCGTTGCGGCACATGACGGTCGATTACGTAGTTAAGAATGTGCGAGAAAGTTTCGGCTGCAGCATTAGGGTTTGTTAGTTCGAGTTCGGATTCCCAGTCTATAGTGGCCAGTACGCGAGAAATGATATCGAAATCGGCGTTCTTATAGTCCAAGTAGAAGGGGGTGAGTTTATCAGCGGGGTTACACAATCTAGAGATATTAAATGTAACCAGTAAAGCCGGGTGATGTGGGCCTACTTTAACTAGCGGTGCAGGTGCTGATTTGACAGTTGGTAATCGGAACCCGTCATTGCCGAAGCAAAGATCAAGCATCCGGCCGTTCTCGTTTACAACACTGTTGATCTGACGTAAGGTTGCTGTACTCAAAGAGTCTAGAATAATGTTCGAAGAAGCCGAAAAAGTAGAGTGTTCAGGATCAGGATACAGGAAGCTAGCTTGGCTGGAACCCTACTTTAAACTTGCATGTTAAAATCACCTAAGACGATTATGTCATCTTCTGGAGCGCAGAAAGAGCTTATTTTAGAGATGCAGCGTGAGAATGATTCAGCTAAGGTAACGTCTCTCGAACGATTAGGAGGCAAATATAGTACGCCAACGTAAAGCTTCCGGTCGCCTAGTTCGATACGGGACCACACCATCTCAAGATTATGCCAAGATTCATCATCGATTGGCATAGCTCTAAATTTGGACCTTACGGCGAGTAACACCCCACCACCTGTGGTCTTTCTGCTGTTACGGGGGCTTCGATCGCAGCGGAACACTGAATAATCCGGTCCAAAGATTTGGTTGGAGAGAGTGTGATCGTTCAACCATGTTTCGGTGAAGGTGATAATATCGTAGCAGGGACATGAAGTTGCGAGCAGATAATCAGTCAAGCAGGAATTGATATCACCGACATTCTGATAGTAGATGTTGATGAAATCAAGTGGTTTTGATGCCGATCTGGAGCCATTGTCACTTAAATGGAGAATATCATCACGCGGAGGAAGGCAGTCAGGAGCAGCGTATTTGCCTGGTAAAGCAGGCTGGAAAACCCTTACGCCGCAGACGAACTCAGGGCCGGGACGACTGATGACGCTGGCAGGAATCAGCTCGACTGAGTCGAAGGGCACAGGGGTCTCCGTGAGGCCCGATACGTTGCATCCCGGTGATGAGAACTCAGTACCAGTCGTGATGATCGTGGGGGGCAATGAAGAACATGGTCCCCAAAGGGCCAGATTTGTTGCGTCCCGGTGATGGAACCCGTAATGCGGCAGCAATAAGATAAGACTGGAGAATCTCGTAACAACAATCGAACTCAGGGCCGGAACGACTGAAGATAAGTGCGGGAAGCAGCTCGACTGAGTCGACGGGCTCGGAGGTCTCCGTAGTGCTGGCTTTGTTGCGCCCCGGAGGAGAAACCCTTAGAGACGCTGGCGGGTTCAGTTCGGACGAGAAACACGAAGATTTAATGAAGATACTAAAACCATTCGATGTCGAGGCCATCAAAGGCCCGCTGTCAGAGAACGTTGAGTCTACGGTTGTGGCGGTCAATTACGCGCCATAAGCATGGTTGTTTTCCACAGTCCTCGTGAATTAACACGTTATTTGTGAGAATTTATTTTGTGTCCTACATATAACCGACGATTACTTTGAACAAGTGAGTCAAAGAAAAGACAGAATAGGTATTTTAAAACTATTTAATTAGGATTCCGGCGAAAAAATTAAGATCCATAATTATTTGGATGCGATTTGAACAATATTTTCTTCATACCAAAGTTATTTACATAACAATGAACAGTGGTAAAATTTGGACCTAAATTTCCAAAAAAAAATAGAAGCCGCAGGTTCAATAGGCTAAAACAGTGATCGGCACCTTTTTGAGATAGAAGAGCCAAAAATTAAAAAAAAAATAAGGAAATTTACAAGTAAGAAAGAGACACATTCTCTATAATGTGTTGCGAGCCTTCTTGATTGAATAATCTATATTTTTCAGCACAACGATTTTGACACACGCAGAAAAAATCGTCATGTTGCCTCAACACCTATATATTACTTCTCTGAGAACGAAGTCGTTTTCTATACATCCAAACATAAATTCAGAACTAAAATATGGAATAGTGTTGTAGCCATGTTTTAGAGCACATGTAATAAAATGTATATTTACACAAAAAAAATTACATCTTAGGATAAAGAACAGAATCTGTCTCAATATTCATATTTCTTATGAAATTCCAAAATAAGATTTCATATTTCGCTTCTGGTAAACAGCAAAATGTTTGTTAAAAAATCTTAGAAGTCTTTCAAGTCAATTTGTTTTCTTTCATCTATTTATGAATCTTCAGTTATTGAATAATGCAAAAATTTGTGCTCAATTTTCCTGGAGGCCTCTCTTAAAGAAGGGCGAGCATTAAAAGCAAATAAATTTTCAAAACACTTACAATTTTTTTTTATGTTCTGGAATAGTTTAACAAAAACATAATCTTAATAATAATGACTTTTTACAGCGATTGAAAAAATGCTAAAGTAATTCTTCTTGATTAAAATAGAAACAAAAATTAAAATCACAAACAAAATTAACGAAAATTGTTACCGATGTCTGACTATTTAGTGTAGAACGTTAATTTTTTGCCTTTCTAACAGAAAGGTTTGGTTATCGGTCGATTTGAGAGATCATTAATTATGGGTCTTAGACATACCTTTATAGGTACCTATCGACTCAGCTCGACGAGTTCTGTTGATGTCCGTGGATTTGTATGTGCCATTTTAAAAATGTCAAGAACGTTTTTGCGAAACTGGGCTGCACAATTAAAATGATTTTAGTCTCAAAAGAATGCATTTTTTTTTCTACACAACCCTTTCAAAAACGGGAAAAAAAACAAAATAGTTGAAACCGTTTTCTTTACCAAATACATATCATACTTATTATGGCATAAAAAAAAGTTGCTAGTGGCGCCTCGAAGCAGCAGCACCAGCAATCATTTATAAATTGAAGATAATCAAAATAAAAAAATAATATTTTTATTAACTCGAGAATTGAACCAAAACCCTTCAGATCCAAAGTTGCAAGCGCTATCCAATAAACCATCGGCACGCTTGACTGAAAGCGGCTCAAACTCAAATAGGTAAAAGGCATTACTAAGACGCACCGTGGTCTGGGCAGTTTCTCAGTCTGCTGGGGCAAATACGGCAACAGTGTTTATATCTTACACTTCTTGCTTTTCAATGCAGCAAATGGCGGATGGGCGTTTCCTTCAGAGTCCGCCATGCCTATAGACATTATAATTTCATTTATGAAATTATAGTGTCTAAAGCCATGCCGGGTGTCAACAAAATGCAGAGCCGTACAGGAAACTGCGTTGGGGGGGGAATTTATATGAAGATCTTATGACCCTCGTTTTTTTTTACTCGTGTTGAAGAATGAATTTATGTTTTTTTTTTTCATTTCTACATACTCATACATAATTTAGATTCAATTTCAGATGCAGAATTCAGATTCAGTTTTCAAATTCAGGATACAGGTTTAGGAATCAGAATTCAGAATTCAAAATTCAGATTCAGAACTCATATTCAGATTCAGAATTTAGATTCAGAATTCAGATTCAGAATTCAGATTAAGAATTCAGATTCAGAATTCAGATTCAGAATTCAGATTCAGAATTCAGATTCAGAATTCAGATTCAGAATTCAGATTCAGAATTCAGATTCAGAATTCAGATTCAGAATTCAGATTCAGAATTCAGATTCAGAATTCAGATTCAGAATTCAGATTCAGAATTCAGATTCAGAATTCAGATTCAGAATTCAGATTCAGAATTCAGATTCAGAATTCAGATTCAGAATTCAGATTCAGAATTCAGATTCAGAATTCAGATTCAGAATTCAGATTCAGAATTCAGATTCAGAATTCAGATTCAGAATTCAGATTCAGAATTCAGATTCAGAATTCAGATTCAGAATTCAGATTCAGAATTCAGATTCAGAATTCAGATTCAGAATTCAGATTCAGAATTCAGATTCAGAATTCAGATTCAGAATTCAGATTCAGAATTCAGATTCAGAATTCAGATTCTGTAAATTTATTTTTCGGCATATCGGTGAAAAGTAGTTATGAAATTGATAAAGATGGATAGAGAAGTGAGAAGAAAGATTCAGAATTCAGATTCAGAATTTTTGTAAATTTATTTTCGGCATATCGGTGAAAAATTTAGATTCATGGAGAAAGAATATCAGAATTAAAAATTGATGAAGCTGGATGTTGCGAGGTAAAGTATGGTGTACGTTAATAAATTTTCCTTGCAAAAATGTTCTTTCGCTCTTTTCATCATCCGTAAAATTTCTCCTCACTTTATCAATTTTCAATTCTGGAATTGTTTCTCCAAGAATACCAATTTGCACAGTTTTTGATAAATTTGCGATGACTTAAAGATCATTACGCATGAAAACACGATTTTGTTTTGTGAAAACTTTTTTTCACAATTTTTCTGAAATTAAGTTTGCTGCATACTTTTAGGGGTAAAACCATACTATTAAAAGTTGTAAAATCCGAAATCATAAAAAAAAATTTGGATGAAAGAAATTTCAATGTTGAAAACCGTGTGATGCAAAACAATCAAAATGAGATTTACAAGATTAAGAATTCAGATTCAGAATTCAGATTCAGAATTCAGAATTCAGATTCAGAATTCAGATTCAGAATTCAGATTCAGAATTCAGATTCAGAATTCAGATTCAGAATTCAGATTCAGAATTCAGATTCAGAATTCAGATTCAGAATTCAGATTCAGAATTCAGATTCAGAATTCAGATTCAGAATTCAGATTCAGAATTCAGATCCAGAATTCAGATTCAGAATTCATATTCAGAATTCAGATTCAGAATTCAGATTCAGAATTCCGATTCAGAATTCAGATTCAGAATTCAGATTCAGAATTCAGATTCAGAATTCAGATTCAGAATTCAGATTCAGAATTCAGATTCAGAATTCAGATTCAGAATTCAGATTCAGAATTCAGATTCAGAATTCAGATTCAGAATTCAGATTCAGAATTCAGATTCAGAATTCAGATTCAGAATTTAGATTCAGAATTCAGATTCAGAATTCAGATTCAGAATTCAGATTCAGAATTCAGATTCAGAATTCAGATTCAGAATTCAGATTCAGAATTAAGATTCAGAATTCAGATTCAGAATTCAGAATTCAGATTCAGAATTCAGATTCAGAATTCAGATTCAGAACTCAGATTCAGAATTCAGATTCAGAATTCAGATTCAGAATTCAGATTCAGAATTCAGATTTTTTTTTTTTTTTTCTTCTTACATTCTTTATTATCAATCAATCATCTTAAAATAATACTTAAGAGTAAAATATTCGTTACATAAATCAATGTACTTCCGAAAGTCCCCATATCAAATACAATCACATCTGAAACTTCCCACAATTTTATCTTTATAATTAATTGTTGTGCCCTTGGACATATTCTTATTTTTACACTCGTTGAACATCGAATTCTTTATAAACTATTTCCTTTTTCTTCGATTTGAACGAGATTCAGAATACAGATTTAGAATTCAAATTCAGAGTTCAGATTCAGAATTCAGATTGAGAATTCAGATTTAGAATTCTGATTAAGAATTTGGATTAAAGATCAACCTGGAATTTGAAATTGGAACTTATATTCAAATATTAGACTAAGTGTTGTAACTCAAAATTCAAACTTTAGAATCAGAATAAGATTTCAGATTTAGTTTACAGAATGAGATTAATCATTTAATAGTCATATTACTTTCCCCTCCTTTTGTGGGAATTTTTCCTCTACACAGCAAAAAAAGTGTTGCTATATTACATCAAAAACGTGCACATAACTTGAGTCGCAAAACATCTCTAATATTACATCATTTTCACGTATATTCGATTGCTTGTAAAAGATGTAAAATATTACACCAAATGTATGTAATGTATCAAAGAAAACAAACGAGAGCATAGCAACGATGGAAGTGTTCTGTTGATGTTTGACGATATTTTTATTAAAATGTTACAAAGTTTTCTGAAGAATTGTGGTTCTTTCTTCAAATGAAGTATTAACAAGGAAACTAAATAAAAATCGGAAAAGCGAAATTATTATCAGTGAAAAATGGCTGCTCTATTTTTATTAGCTAATGCAGAGATTTTTTTAACACAGGGATGAGCAAGTTATTGAAACTTATTCTGCGGGTGCGAAAAGTCAACTTCTTTGTCCCGACTCGTTCGATTTGGCTTTGAAAGCCGATCGCATCTCATCAGAAATAAAATGCTTGCTTCTAAAAACTTATATGCTCTCACCACACAAAATAAGAAAGGAGTTTGATTTGGGAATGAAATAATAGAAGATTGATTTCGAGACTGTTTGTATTAGTCAACTTTCTATTGAAGGAAAAAATTAGAATTTTTTATTGGTATCATACACATATTCTGCATCGATCCGAGAAATTGATTACATTAGCGAACCATCAAAACTATCGGCCACACATTACTAGCAACATTCGATTAGCACTAGATTAATAATTTGCGATTCTCCATAGTTTTTTCAGCTGCTTCAAACCGTTTCTTAACCATTTTTAGCTTTCCGGTTCTAATACATCCAATATTATTGGAAGAGGCATTCAGGTTGTCCAATATATTGAGGTAAAGGTCAACATTGTCCTGATCATCCTGATCAATCTAAGGGTAATCGGAAAAACATATTATCTTCAGCCACATTTTGAGATCCGGATAATGGAATTCCTACAAATAAAAACAAAAACAAAATAAGTTATATATCGATTGATTTGCTAACTTTTTTGCTGAATATTGATAGTACTTACAAATTTAAAAAAAATCTCCGAGCTTTAAAAACCTTCCATAATATTTCGAGTCGTGAAAAAAATAAATGACAGCAGAAACAACCGTGGCTACTTTGGTGTAATAATGCATAGCAGGTTGTGATATTACACTACCAGACGTGCTCAAAATTAGTACATTATTAAGATGTAATATAAGCATCGAAAATATGTTATATTTTTCAAATATGAGAATTACATCGTTAATCACTAATAATACGTTGAGCGGCTTACATTTTTTTTTGCTGTGTATGCATGGTTGAGCTCTAAAAAAGGTATCATGCTAGGGCACGCGTCACGGCTATCCATCAATATTGTAGTTGGTTTTACTTATTCAGTAAAAAAAAGCATAAAAAAACAGTAAGATTCGAACCGTGACCAGCAACGTGAAAGTTCTGGTTGCTACCACGGCACCATTTCAGCGTGTTATAAATCTTGGAAATTCTACTGTTTAAATACCATTCTTTCCATACATAAAATGAGCTCCTTACATACCAGTTCGCTTTTCCCCAAAAAAACGTATCAGGCATCATTTTTTTATATTGAGATTGGAATTTTTCGTGTTTGAATATCTGAAATCATACTTATATGATTCAGAGGGAAGGAATCTATCATGTATATTCTATATTATTTTATATATTTCCAAATATAATTTAAACTCTGTTAGAAAGGCTCCAATCCACTGTTAAGTGTATTAAATCGGGTTTTTTTTTCTTAGTATCAGTATATTTTCAAACTGGCGAAAGTGAAGCGCTCTTGATAAGATGCAGTTAATGTGCTCTATGAAATCCTTTCTTTTTGTTAACAATTCTTCTGACAATAAGGCAAGCTTAACTGAGTTCTTCTATTCTTTTAAGTAGGTCCTGGAGGTTTCAAAATTTTTATGCACTCAGCTCAAGAGCCACAGGTTGCCGAATTCTGTCCTAAAACAATACTTATTTTATGTGAAATTTTCTCAGAAATTCATATACGCCATCAGATTCGACCGGAGACATCTGAGTGATGTGTTATACCTATGCACTTTATTACCCAGCAAAAAAAAACCATAATAACTTCGTAAAAACGAATTTTAGATATTTTTTAAGAAACTGTGAAAGTTTCATAAAGGATTTGGGAGTGTAAGATGAATTTTAAGCCTTTTAAATGAGCTCTTTTCCATTAAGAATTGCTTATACAAAAGTGAATATTTTTGGCAAACGTTAGTCGATCGATATAGTACCTAATGGAGGTGTCTCTGGTCCAATCCAACGGCAGATGTTTGTTTTTAAGAAAATTTCACGTAAGATAAGTATTACTTCGTGTCCTCAAACCTGCGGCTTCGAATTTTTTGGGATTTTGACGTCAAATTCTCATTGTGCATAAGTTGAACATAGGTATCATCAAGAACGCATAACTAAATAGGAAGTTTACTGTAATGCATAGAACTTAAGAGTTATTTATTATTGTCTTATATAGAATATGAAAAATGCTGCTTACTTTGAAAAACATGACATAGGTACTTGAAATGATATATGCGTTCAACCAATGAATTCAGGTTGAGATTTAAGATTTTTTTCCAGATTAAGTCAGTGAGCTTTGTAAAAGTTTTCCAAGAAAATAAAGCAGGACATTTCGGGAAAAAAGCGGATTCGTAGAATGAATAAGAACACAAACTTTACTTAAACAATTCTCTATATTACTCTTTACACGTCTTAAGCGATAGCATATAACACGCGCGGAATCTTAACTGCAACTGACTTGTACTGTATTTATACGCGTATCGAACCTTCTGGAATGTTCCAGGAACACGCAAGCTTATAATTAAATGGATGGTTCTGGAACCTTCTAACATTGTGAATTATGTGGAACCAAATTGAACTTCCAGAACATTCGAAAGCACGTAAGGGTTACATATACTAGAACTTCTAGAATATTCTAGATGAAGATATATCTTCAAGCTTATGACAATTGGCTTGAACATTCCCTTTGTCGAAAATTTCATTATTCAAACTTCGCTTGCCAATATCATAGTAGTTTCATAAAATTTAAACTAATTTATGTGCTATAATTTGTAACAAAGTATTCAGATTTATTGACAATTTTTACAAATTCAGTAAAAGTTTCAATGGTCTTTCATGAGAATTATTTGAAATTAGATTTACAAAAGGATTTATCTGTAAAATAAAATGACTTGATTTGATTAAACAAGACACTGTCCCAAAGTTTTTGATAAACTCACAAAATTACAGATTTTTGCTATCCAAAATACGGATTTTTTCCTAGAAACCGCGGGCTAGATCGCATTCAGTATCTATGCCTTTCCAAAATTAAATAAGATTAAAAAACTCAAAATTCATCAATAAATAAAGTTGTTTGAATTGGATCCATAGGCTTTGTTGATGCTTTAAGAATGTGGTTAATTTATAAAAACTTTGTTACTGCGTTGTTTGGAAAAGAAAATGATTTAAAATCGTAAAAAATAAAAAGAATAACAGAGTTCCATCAATTACCAAAAAAATATTGTGAAGCAAATTTATTACAAACATTCAAACAAGTGTTTCAATGCTGACTCTGTTGAAACAATTTATTAAGAATGCCACAATGTGGTAAATGCCTGGCAAAAAAAAACCATTTTATGTTTTAAAACAAAATATTTTCTTATCAGCTTAAAACATTTTTGGTTTTAATTTTTAAATTTAAAAGTTTGGCACCGCTAAGAACGATTTTGATGAAACTAGGCATGTTTTTTGATAAACCATTTTTATAACTTATGACCAAATTCTAGTTTATTCAATAAATGATACAGTGATCTCAGCCATTATATAAGTGAACAGTTTTTAAATGTTTTGGAGCGTTAGTTGGATAACTTAACTGAAATGTGTAAAAATTTCATGAAAAAATATCAGCGAAGAGAGAAATCCCAAGTAACCAAAAGTCGCATAGATACTTAATTTTGTGCATCAAAAGTTCACATTTGGCTGGATAAAAGGTACTCGAGAGAAATGAAAATACGTGCTTGTTTTGGGATTCTGAACGAACAAAAAAAGTCTAAACAAGTAGCATAGAACATTTTTGTGCGTTGCAAGTACCTTAAATAATCCAGGATCCATTTTGGCTTATCGTGCTTCGTTACGAACTTTTAACGAATTTTTTGGTTCCATACAGAACTTCTTACAAACTTTTTGGTTCCTTGCAGAACTTGATACGAACTTTTTGGTTCCATGAGGAACTTCTATAGAATTTCATTGCAAACGTTAGCGTTAAGATTTTGCCCAAGAGTGAATAACAAAATATCAGAGCTACGAATATACGAACAACGAATTAATCTTTCAAATAAATCCACTGTTGTAATCAAAATGGATAGATGGAATAAATCTAACATATATTTCACTTTTATTTTGTTTTCACAATATTCATATCTAACAAACTGAAAAAAACACATCTCCTTGCTTACAATCCGATTTCCTTTATTTATCCATTGCGAAGTTATTATTACAGCTGAAGCTGGAAAACCTCCAGCACCTAGAGCAAATTTATTACCGGCTTGTATCGACGGTAGCTTTTCGCAGCTGTTAGCAAAATTCTTCAAAAGGATAAACTTGAATCTAACTTTCTCTATTCCTTTTCTATATTTGATACAGTTCCGCAAATCTTGATTGTCATGATTGGGAAAAACCTTGATGAGCAATCTCATGAAAGCCCTCTCCATTTTTAAACTAAAATTGGAAACAGATAGTTAGGAAATTAATCAAAAAAACAAAAATAAAAAATAAATTACTCACGTTTAATTTCGATTCCTCCTAGTTTGTTTTGGAAAAAAATTATACATCCTTTGGTAAATAGATGCGAATGTTTACATTTTTACAATATCGCCTGCTTTGAAAAAGCGATAATTCTAAGTTTCTTTTATATTGATGTTTAAAATAACAGCTATCTAAGTATTGGCCATGGTACAGAGGTAGCGTGTTCAGTTCTCACCTCGTTGGTTCAGGTTCAAATCTTCAAGCATGCAAGTTTTTCAAGTAAGTATAAAACTCATTCACAGTTGAAGCAACATAAAATTAGAATAAATAGGTATAACAATCCAAAGCAAGGAAAAAGTATGATTCTTTTTTCAATAACTTTTATTTTTCGAGGTCTCGTGTGGAGGCTGAATAGCCTTCTACTCAGATTCAACTATGGACTTTGAAAGTATCGATAAGAACTTAAATTTAAGGCTGAGTAGAATGCTATTCATTCGTTAAACAAAGCTGAGTAAGCTTCTAAGAGCCTGTTTTATGGAACTTTTGGTTACTTGGGATGGTAGCTGGTTGTTGCTTTTTTGCGCCAAACATGTTTGGAAAAAAATGCATCTACCTGTTTAATTTTATTACATTGCCAAATAATGATAGAACATTTACCGCCGATGCCGGTTTTTTACCGCACAAAAGCCGATATTTCTGGTATTGGGAAAATGATAGATTTTACCGGTTTTACCGATTAGATCACCCTGAAAAAAAATTCACCAGAAAATTTAAACATAAATACCTAATTGTACATCTATTGAAGAATTTTCTTCCTTCGCTTCAAATTTACGAACTTCGGACTCTAAAATCCGCAAATTGCGCAACTTGAGAAAACTTTCATAGTTTGGTTTTTCAAACAGATGAAGAAAAAAGTTTTGGTATAAATATAAGCAAATTTCTTGAAACTGTCATGAATGTGGCGTTGCAAATTATCAGAAATCTCCTACAAACTAGATCAAAAAACATCATCCATGGTTTGTTTTTGATGATCGCTTCGAAAGTCCCGACACATCTTCAAAACGCAACTTTCGCCGTTACATCACCAAATGAAAAAGTTTGCATCTCTGATCTCATCGCAGAATCATCAAATCAATTGCATTAGCCAATGTCGAACTAAAAACCACTCCACATAATCTTCAAACTCCAATCATCACCATTGATTCGATCAGGCAGAACACAGAGGAAGGGTGTGTCAAACTTAAAATTCTGTTTGAAAGAAAATTTCCATTTCGATTCCTTTCGTTGCAGTCGGGCACGCACCTTCTTCACTAGCTACGTGGATTGAACTTTCAGCACACTTTTGACGTCCCACTATAGAGAAAGAAAAAAAAAGTATGTAAATGGAATCCGTGCTTGTGTCTGCGAGCGTGTGTGGGTGTATGTGTCAGCTGCCCCGAGAAATTTCTAGTCAATGGCGTCTTAAAACTTCCGAAATGCCAATTCCAAGCCGTTGTCGCTGCTGCCGCCATGCTCTCTCTCTCTCTCTCTGTGATGGCGCAACTTTCCCGGCTCAGTGGTGTGCGATGAGGCGATAGGAATGATTTTCCACCCGCCGTAGCTCGTCTACACATCGCCTGCCTCAACTTTACTTAGCAAAGAGAGAGAGAGAGAACCATTCCCAGTGTATCCCGACACTTGACGGAACTAGCTAGTTCAACCGACAGAAAAGAACACGCTTATCAATCTTATTACAGTTTCGTCGAAGTTTCAACAACTTCTTTGGGCACCACCTTTCGAAAGTTTAGCGATTCCGGACTAGCGGAAATCAGTGGTTCGCAGGATAGGCTTTCATTTGAAAAAAAAAATATTTTAAAAGCTAATACTAGGGAACAGCATTTCTTGTGCCTATGTTTTAATAACTGTGTTTGGGAGATTTTGGCGTCCTGAACTCGAATCACCTGTAGGATTTTGTCTATCAGCTTTTGTTTTAGTGATCTGCCATGTAGAAATTTTGAAATTGATCGATTATAATTATTATTAATATTTATTAAAGACCCTTCAACAATTGTCATTCGGGTCAAGAGAAATTGATCGATGTGGAGCAAAATCGATCATTGATAACTGACGATCCAAACCTACAAGAAAAAAACCCGATTTAATACACTTGACAGTGGATTGTAGCCTTTCTTACAGCCTGTAAATTATATTTGGGTACATATGTCACAAAATGAATTATGATTTATATATTTCATACGCAGTAAATCCAAAAAGAATTTAGGAAATAAAAATTTGAAGTTTTTAATAGGATAGAATTATTTTCATATAATCATAATTTCCATATCAATAACATTATTTGCAACTAATTGGAGATTTTTGAATGACTAGATTCTGGAATATCTTGTATAATTTCGTTTCTATGACATTATAATCTAACTCAATTTACTCTTTTTGGAGTTATAACATATGGTAACTTCAAAATGGAAGGGGTATAAAAATTAAGAATACAATTTGAAAAATGATGCATGACCATGTATTTCAAATAATCCAACCTTTCAAGTAGTGGAAACAAATACATAGATAAAATTATTGGATAAAATTTCAATTGCTAGAGTAAAATACTATACCGAAACGTAGAAAATCGGTAGAATAAATTTTGAAAATAAAAAATTTTGAAAATTTTGAAATCGCAATATTTTTAATTATGTAAGTTTGCCATTTTTTTCAATTGCCAAATTTTTCAATTTTGTCAATTTTGCCAGTTTTGTCAATTTTGTCAGTTTTGTCAATTTTGTCAATTTAGTGAATTTTGTCGATTTTCTGATTGTCAATTTGGCCAATTTTAACATTTTTTTCAATTTTCTAAAATTTTGTCAATTTGTCATTCTCTTCAATTTTGTCAATTTTGTCAATTTTGCCAGTTTAATCAATCTTGTCAATTTATGAATTTTGTGGATATAGTGAATTTAGTCGATTTTGACTTAGTCAATTTTGTCAATTCTGTCAGTACTATCAATTTTGTCAATTTTGTCAATTTTATCAATTTTGTCAATTTTGTCAGTTTTGTCAATTTTGTCAATTTAGTGTATTTTGTCGATTTTGTCATCGTCAATTTGGTCAATTTTGCCAATTTTCTCGATTTTGTCAATTTTTTTTATCTTTTTATTTATTTGATGTCTTTGACTATGTTGTCATACAGACCATGAGTATCGATCTTAAATTAGGTTATATAGTTGGCTTAAAATTAGGTTACATCACGAATCAAACATTTAAATTTTGCTTTGGATGTCATACAGACCATGAGTATCGATCTTAAATTAGGTTATATAGTTGGCTTAAAATTAGGTTACATCACGAATCAAACATTTAAATTTTGCTTTGGATACATTGAAGTCGAACAAATAAGAAACATCATTAAACACTTGGCAGCATCGTTGTAGTGGATGATTTTGGCCGAATACTGTCCTGCTTCTTGGTAGCCAGAAAAGAGTCTGGTTACGAAGCTGTCGAGCTGGAGCGTGTAGGTTCAAAGAGCAAAGCAGTTGCGGACAATCGATAGCATTCGTAATAATATCATAGACGAACATTCGTTGTAGATAAATTCTCCTTTGGCTCAGCGACGTCAATGATAATAGACCACATCTATCGGAGTACGGTGGCAATCGAACGGGATCTCGCCAAGGCAGATGACGCAATGCGAAACGAAGAAATCTTTTCTGGACCCTTTCAATTCTGTCTATGTGAACGGAATGATAAGGTGTCCAAACTGGTGCGGCGTATTCCAAGACACTGCGTACGAGCGAGCAGAACACAGTCTTTAGAGCATAAGGGTCTTTGAAACTCGAAGTATTTCTGCGAAGGAATCCGAACAAAGCGAAAGCCTTTGCTGTAGTTGTTGCCATATGCTGAACGAAAGAGAGCTTTTGATCGAATGTTACTCCAAGATCTTTTATCACGGTTGTTCTTTCTAGTGTAGCGTCGCGGAACGAGTAGTCGAAGGTAACTGAAGCTCTGGTTCTGAAAAAGCTTATGCATTTACACTTTTCAGCATTCACTTTCATTCCATTTGTTTCACACCAGAGCAATAACCTTTCTATATCCTCATTGAAGCGCTGCGCAATCCACAATTGAATCGATTACTCTGTAATTGCGCAATTTATAAATTTTGTCAATTTTCATGATTTTCTCAACTTTGTTAATTTTGTCATTTTTGTCATATCAGTGAATTATGTCAAGTCAGTCAAGTTTGTCAATTTCGTCAATTTGGTCTATTTTGTCATTTTTTTTTTCAATTTTGTCAATTTTGTCGATTTTGTCATTTTTCTTTTTGGTCAACCTGGCCAAAATGGTTAATTCGGATAGTTTTTTCTGTTTCTTCATTCAACTTTGTCGAATATTATCACGGTCCAAAAAAAAAAACCAACTGCTTCAAACTCTACTATGGAGGGCTTGGTGGCGCTACTGTTTGGTTGTTATTTTCCACTGGTTCCAGCAAGTGAAAGTTCGGATTGACTTCCAAGCCGTCCTCGTTTTTTTCTAGACACCAACCCCAACAACAACAACGCAACAATTGCACAGGGTTTTCGATGCGAACGAAAAGTTTTCATCGCACAACGTTAGATGTTGAGAGAGGAAGAGAAAAGGGAACAAAAAAAACCAAGCCTGAGAGCTTAAAGCTCGAGAGGATTCAGTAGCATTTGTCCTATTGGATTCAATTTGCTTCCACGGGCGAAATTCTCTCCTGTAGTTCGTGCTTAGAAAAAGCTCCCTGAGCACGAACGGCGCGTGAGAAGATGAGATGGTGTGCATACATCGTCCGCGTTCCCTCCCGTGTCGTTTTCCCCTTCTCAGAGCAATCTGTGCTTGAGAATCTATCGTTGGGCGAGACGGGACTTACTATCACTATAGAAATGTGAGGGTCTAGTCCTTCAGCTTGAGTCATTTGAATTTGGGGTTGTACCTCACGGTGCTATCCATTATCATAACCTTCAGAACTATTGGGTTTTTGGTTGTGTTATTAAAATGTATTGATGCACCATTTAAAAGTGGGCCATTTTCAAATACGGCCTTTGTAATTTCTATGTTTACGCGACGATTTAATATTATTTGCATGCCCACACACCATACAATCATATTACACGCGAATACAAACGATTGCTGACGAAAATAGCAACAACAACAAAACCCCATCTTAGCCCCGGCTGGGAGAATGGTTTGTACAAAATATTTCGATCCCGACCGATTCTACTCAAACCGTTTGGGCGCTCATACAAGCAGTGCCAAACACGATACAAATCGTGTTCACAGCGACAAAATTTTACCAAATTTCATTGAATTTCAACGCATTTGTACAAATGTTGTGTAATCTGTGGCCCGCTTAAAATAGGCATCAAGAATAGATGGTTGTTTAACAAATGAACATTACCAAAACGCGATTTCTCTTAGCCAAATATGGTATTATCGTCCTTCAGAAAAAACCGGATGAGTTTTCAATGTTTTGATTTTGAAAGCTTACCAGTGGAGGAAGGTCGAATAATTTTTCAGATTTCGCACTGATTGTTTTTAAATCTCTTGAAAATCCTAAATTAAAGAAAATTTAACAATGTTTTGAAAAGTCATCTTCCTATCTAGGTTCAAATAATAAATTTCACCTAAAATGTATTCATGTTCAATAGTGACATCATCTTTCAAGTCTGCATTCAAGGTTTTTTATTGTGACTTGTTTGAAAATACTGCAGCAATAAATTTGAAATTTTTCGATTTTGTGATTTATGTCAATTTTGTCGATTTTGTCAATTTTATCAATTTTGTCAGTTTTATCAATTTTGTCAAATAAGTGAATTTTGTCGATTTTGTCATTGTTAATTTTGACAATTTCCTTCATTTTGTCAATTTTGTAATTTTTTTTCGATTTTGTGTAAGAATCAGATATAATCAGGAGGCCACGAGTTTGTTTTTGATAATCCGATCAGATACTTTCCAGATGTCAAACAATAAACTTGTTAAACTAAACTCGTTTTTTTATATAATTACGGCATCCTATATTATCAGAAGTGGGATAAATAACAAGACACCACCATGGAAAATTGGCAACTTGAAGAAGATTCTGTTCTGGCAGGAAATTTCGTCCTTAAAGAACACTGAATAGTTCCGGATCTGACGGTAGAAGCTGAGAACCAGCTTTTCCAGATACTGGCGCTGCTACGATGGCAGGTGGTGGTGGAGCCGGAGATGCCGGAGATTCAACTTTCCTGGGAATCCGATCCTGAAGTTGTTCCAGTGATTTGAAGAATGAATTGGGTTCGAAGCATGAAATCACTATGGTATACCACAACAGAGAAGATTTGTTCCGAGAGTTCACCAGCTGAGAAAAGTTCAAATGATGAAATGAGGAACGTCCCGGATGCAACGGTACAGACTGATGGTGCAGTTTTCAAGGCACTGACGCTGTCTAGGTGACAGGAAGTGCTGGAGCCGAAGATCATGGGAGTTCAGATCATGTGAGGAGTAAGATAGTTTGGTTCGACCCGGAACAGCAATTCAAGGCTTGTGTAATTCAACGGTTATCTAAATGAAGATCTAGAAAAAAAGCAGAGCATTCAAAATTCCACGTCAGTACTTGATAAAAGTTTTTTTTTTAAATTTGGTTTACTATTTTTTTTAAATTTCAGTGTATTTGTTAATACTTATGTTAATATTTTGTAGTCCAGAATTTCATAAAATAACACATCGAGGACGATGTGGTTGTCAGAATGGCCGGGTTGTAAGAATCCGAGATAATCAGGAGGCCACGAATTTGATTTTGATAATCCGCTCAGATCCTACATTTGTCAATTTGATTGATTTTGTCAATGAAGTAAATTTTGTCAATTTTGCCAGTTTTATCAATCTTGTCAATTTTGTCAGTTTTGTCAATTCTGTCCATTTTGTGAATTTTGCGGCTTTTCTCAATTTTGTCAATTTTCATGATTTGGTCAATTATGTTAATTTTGTCCATTTTTTCAATTTGATCAATTTTGTCAGTTTTATCAATTCTGTCCATTTTGTCAATCTAGTCAAATTTGTCAGTTTTATCAATTTAGTGTATTTGTCGATTTTGTCATTGTCAATATCAATTATCGATTTTGTCATTTTTTTCAAATTAGTCAATTTGGTCCATTTTGGCAATTTAGCCAGTTGTCTTGTCAATCTTGTCGATTTTGTCAATTTTGTTAATTTTGTCAATTTAGTGAATTTTGTCGATTTTGTCTTAGTCTATTTTATCTGTACTATCAATCTTGTCAATTTTGTTAATTTTTTTAATCATGTCAATTTTGTTAAAATTTTTAAATTTGGGCAATTTTGTCAATTCAGGCAATTTTGTCAACTTAGTGAACTTTTTCAATTTTTTTTCAATTTTGTCAGTTTGTGCAATTTTATCAATTATATCGATTTTATCAATTTTGTAAATATTGTCAGTTTTATTAATTTTTTTAATTTAGTGAATCATGTCTAGCTTGTCAATATAGTCAATTTAGTGAACTTTGTCGGTATTGTCATTATGAGTTTTGTCAATTTTGTCAAAATTTTTAGTTTTGTCAATTTCATCAATCTTGTCATTTTGGTCAATTTATTGAATTTTGGTCGATTTTGTCATTGTCGAATTTTGTCAATTTTACCAGTTTTCTCGATTTTGTCAATTTTGTAAATCTTTTTCGATTTTGTCAATTTGGTTTATTTTATGAATTTTATGTATTTTGTCTTAGTAAATTTTGTCAGAACTATCAATCTTGTCAATTTAGTCAATTTTTTTAGGTTTGTAAATCTTGCCAAATTCGTATTTTTTTTTTAATTTCCTCAATTTAAATTGTGTCATTAATGTCAATTTTGTAAATTTTGTGAATTTCGTCTATTTTGTCAATTTTGTTAATTTGGGAAATTTTGTCAGTTTTATCAAATTTGTCATTCTTTGTCAATTTAGTGAATTTTGTCATTGTCAATTTTGTGAATTTTCTCGATTTTATTAATTTTGTGAATTTGACTCGATTTTTTCATGTTTGTCAATTTTTTCAATTCAGTGAATCATGTCTATCTTGATAATTTTGTCAATTTAGTGAACTTTGTCAATGTTGTCATTGTAAATTTTGCCAATTTTCTCGATTTATCATTTTTGTCTATTTATTTTCGATTAGGTATGTCAATTTTATCTATTTGGTCTAATTTATGAATTTTGTCGATTTTGTCTTAGTAAATTTTGTCAGTACTATCAATCCTGTCAATTTAATCAATTTTTTCAGGTTTGTCAATCTTGTCAAGTTCGTCATTTTTGAAATTTCGTCAATTTAAATTGTGTTAATTGACATAAATATTTTGTAAATTCTGTCGATTTTGTCAATTTTGTTTATTTGGGAAATTTTGTCAGTTTTATCAAATTTGTCATTCTTTGTCAATTTAGTGAATTTTGTCATTGTCAATTTTGTGAATTTTCTTGATTTTAATAATTTTATCAATTTGATTTGATTTTGTCATGTTTGTAAATTTTGTCAATTTTACCAGTTGAATCAATCTTGCCAATTTTGTCAATTTAGTAAATTTTGTCGATTTTGTAAATTTTGTGAATTTTGTCAATTTTTTCAATTTGGGGAGTTTCGTCAATTTTGTCAACTTTGTCGATTTCTGTCGGTTTTATCAAGCTTGTCAATTCAGTGAATTTAGTCGATTTTATCATCGTCAATTTTGTCAATTCTGTCAATTTTGCCAATTTTATCAATTTGTCAATTTTATAAATTTTGTCAATTTAGACATTTTTGTCAAATCAGTGAATTATGTCAAGTTTCAATTTTGTGAAATTGTTCTATTTTGTCCACTTTTTTAAATTTAGTAAATTTTGTTATTTGGTCAACCTGGCCAAAATGGTTGATTCGGAGTTTTTTTGCTGTTTCTTCAACTTTGTCAATTATGATGATTAGCTTTTTAGCTTTATATCCATTTTCCAAAAAAAAAAACAAATGCTTTAAACTCTACTATGGGGGGCTTGGTGGCGCTACTGTTTGGTTGTTATTTTCCACTGGTTCCAGCAAGTGAAAGTTCGGATTGACTTCCAAGCCGTCCTCGTTTTTTCTCAAGGGGCTGAAAGAGAAGGAAATTTCCGAACTGACATTTCAGTACCGCACTGACGTTTTGGTACCAAAATGCCATTGAAATCAAAGGGGAACTGACGTCCCGCATACTCGAAAACCGTACAGGCAATAATCAGTATTATTCTGTTCCGATATCATTAATGATACTACGATTAATCGTAGTGTCCATAGCTTCACATTTTGTGCGTCTTCACTGTTTGTGTATTCGCTAAAAATAATTCAACATTATTTTTCGAAGATACGATTGATCATCTTAAACTAAATTTGAGTATCTTTGCATCTTAGTGTAGGCTTGGGTGTCTTGACTGTCACGTTTGTATCAAAACAAATATATGTAAATTTATCCTTAAGGAAATCGGTCGGAGGAGTCTACGTTCATCCAAAGGAGATCCGGATCTGCAGGATTACACCGAAGGCATCAGCTAAGATGGCAAAAAAGCTTCCGAAGCGTCCATCAGTTTTGTACACCTTGTAAGTTCCAAAATTCCCCCCAATCTGTTTGTGTTTATATTGTTTTTTATTCTAGTTTACCGCCTAGTGTGGCAGGATCAGCGGCACCGGAATGAAGCATTTTCCCTACGGGAGACTTGAATCCCCGTTAAGTATACCAACGAATGCCACTTGATCGTGATGGCCCATGATGTTAATCTGAGATTAACCCGGAAAAATCCGGTTTGAGGTAAGTCGGCTTTTGTTGAATTTAGACTAATTCGTTCGTGATAATATTACCGCACTCATCGTAGATGATTCCGCTATGTTCAACTCCAAGGATTTAGAGTGGCTTACTTGGCTGACAAACTTATAATCAGGATCACGTCAGAGGAATCGGCTGAGATGGCACCAGGTGTCCCAGGATAAGCGAAACTGGAATAAAATCAGTTCCGGAGTTCGGCATAAACGATTATTACTCTGATTCATCGGGGAAGATCTGATTGGAGGTATGTAAGTTAACATAAATGTAATGCAGCCAAATTCGGTTCTGGTAATAATTCCAAATTCATCGTAGGTAAAAATTTGATCCTGTTCACTCTAAGCCTGAACTTCCTACATCTCAAGAAACCAATAATGTGGGAGTTCTGGAAAACGAAGCCATCAGTAATCGTGGAGTCGAACGGAGAATTCTAGATATTCATCAAACAACCTCAGCCTCAGACTTATTGTTGTAAATGAGAAACGAAACTCACAAGATGCATCGGAAATCATTGGTTCATTTGGTTGTTCAATGAGGTCAGAACTTTCTTCAGAACCTGAATGTTGCCGCTGGTTAAATATCATAATTCTGCACCAGATTATGAAGAACATATACCACTACTACTACTAAAGAAATGAAAAAGAGGTTAGTAGTCGTTTTTAAATCATAATGTTTTAATGGAATACTCAAATTAATCTAATCCTAAAAGGATTGTACATCGATAGATTGAAAATCAAAATAGAAATTTTTAAAGACCGGTATGTCAGTCTATGTTTCAGTCCTAATCAGAAATCAAATTTATTCGAATTAGTATAAATTCAAAATAACATTTTTTTTGTTTTTTTTTACGGGATTTTCATGCTCTGGGATGATTCATCCCTATTCAAAATAACATCAAGGTTTGAAATATTAATGCATACATAATTCAAAACTCGGATACGAAATTCAAAACAGCCATCAGAATTCTGATTCATATAGTTATCACAAGAAATCAAAATGTTTACTATCATGAGAATAAGATATTCATTTTTATATAGACACAGAATTTGGATACCCTAACATAATTTTTAAAATCAGAATACAAGTTTGAAACAGTTTAAAGACATTCAGATTTCAAATCGGAACTCTTTTATTTTTATAATTTATTTTTTAGAATTGAAAAAAAGAATTTTTACTTGTTTTCAGAAATCATATCAAAAATATTAAATACGGCTATATCTAAGCTTAATTTTCTATTCACATTTCAATATACTACAATCTACTTGTTATATAAAATTCACGGAAACTAAGATTATTAACTTTCTGATGGCTGGGGAAAATTGGCACAGTTTTTGTTACTAAAACGAACATTAAAATCCAAATCTGAATAGGAATAGAATTTTATATCATTATATTTGGTAAACTAGTTTCTATAACGGTTCTTTTCATTTCACAACCACACACAGTATTTTAAATATTTTCCTTTAAATTATTTTGTTTCATTGTTTTGCAGGCAAAGTAATCTGAATATGATCCCCAATATTGATCGTTCCGGAAGATGCTCGATGAAAAATGGTGCTTATTTTGGTAATTCGAATGATGGTTTTTTTTTTAATAAAATTTATAAATTTATTTATATTACCTATCATCGTGGAATAACCTTCTTTTAATAAATAATGTAAACTATAACATGAATCGTCTCCTTTTTCATTCTTGATCGTTAAAAGATTTTCTAAAGATAAGCTGTAGCATCAGCAGTATTTGAAAAACATTATTTAAGAACGATTACATATATCTTTCAAGTGCTCTCGGCTAAATTTTTGATCTAGAAAAAAGCAAAAAAATGAATCGTTTATTTACTTAACAACCCGTTCCCTGTATCGTTATTTGTGTCTAAACGATTCCAATTCATGAAAAAACGATCCTTTGTTTTTTCTAGACACGAACCCCAACAACAACAACGCAACAATTGCACAGGTTTTTCGATGCGAACGAAAAGTTTTCATCGTGCAACGTTAAATCTGGAGAGAGGAAGAGAAAAGGGAACAAAAAAAAACCAAGCCCGAGAGCTTAAAGCTCGAGTAGCATTTTCGGTAGCACTAGCATTTGTCCTATTGGATTCAATTTGCTTCCACGGGCGAAATTATCTCCTGTCGTTCGCTCCCTGAGCACGAACGGCGCGTGAGAAGATGAGATGGTGTGCATACATCGTCCGCGTTCCCTCCCGTGTCGTTTTCCCCTTCTCAGAGCAATCTATGCTTGAGAATCTATCGTTGGGCGAGACGAAACTTACCATCACTATAGAAATATGTGATGTGAGGGTCTAGGCTTGAGTTATTCAAATTCGTGCCTCACGGTAGAATCCCTTATCATGAATTTTAATATTGGTTAACAATCCCAATATTAAATTTTTGGATCCTGTTCTGCCTATGGGTGGATTGGTATATACCTAAATAGTTTCCACGTTTATTGGTGAAATATATATTATGACATTTAGTCTGACCGATATCAATAAAATCATAGTATTATTCGTTTGGAGGCGCCCTCTGTTTTCCTTATGGGGAATTACACAGAGTGAAAGCGTACCCAGCGCTTATCGGAAAAGGAATTCGTTCATCTTCATGAGTGATTGTTGAAAAATGCTGGCAAGCCAAATGGATACGTTTTTTGGAGTGATGATTTGATGATAATTACTATGAAAATCTATTTTTCAAACTATTTTGTTTTTTTTTTCTTTCTTTTATATGTACATTGAAGAAGGAAAAAAATCAATTTTTTTAAGACAAAAATCATTTTTATTGTACTTCCCAGTTTCGCAAAAACGTAGTGACAAAGTTTACAAAAAATCACACCAATACATACAAATACACTGACATCGTCTGAACTCGTCGAGCTGATTCGATAGGTACCTATAAGGGTATATCTAAGACCCATAATTAAGGATCTCACAAATCGACCGATAACTATACCTTTCTGAAAGAAAGGCAAAAAGGTATTATAAAAATTCTTGCAACCGTATTTCAATTTATTGATTTTGTACTATTAAGGTCTATAAATATACTGTAAAATCCAAAAATGGGCTGTATGAAATGGTCCGAGAACTGTCTTCATTTTACAGTTATAAATTGCTCTTCTCCAGTGGCTGGGCGTTAGGCCGACCTAGTAAAGGCGGTCATCGCTTTGTCCACAAATGTCCTCAAAGAATGTATATGATTTAAAAAATCCTTCAGTATAATATTCCATTACTCTAACTAAGCACCACTGATCCATCCATTTATCGGTGAAAACTGCAGCTTTCACCTTCAGCGAGTATGGGACCGGAAGATTTTGTCGCGCATATCTGTAGCCACTAGGCTAACAACTTGTACTCCGCTGCTATGGGAACACACCCAACAACGTCCTCATCCCATCAGCGTTCTTGAAAATGTTTCTCCTCCGCCTCCTTTTTTCTTACCTATGAAATTCAAATCGTCGCAAAAAGCTTATTGCGAGATTAGCCCCGTTGAGACAACTTGTCAGCAGCCAACTTTATCCGAATCCATGCAGCAGTGGAGTTTCTTTCTGGTTCAAGAATAAAACTTTATGCTTTTCTATTACAGTTGGCAATTGACGGCGTGGAGCTAACTAAAGCGAGCGAATAGGAAGCACTGGGAACTGACATTTCCAAATGGTTAAGATTCGCACTTCGGGGAGAAGTTTTTAAAAATCGAGCAATGTTCTTCAACGAATTTGCATATCTGGGTTCAAAAACTAACACCTGACTTATCTCCATGTGGGTTGTCACAGTGAGAAAAACGTTAAGTGTTGATAGACAGGGCTGGTTAAAGGTGACATAACTTCGTTATCAGTTGGCGTTTATTTGGGGAAACTATAATATAAATGATAGCTTAAAAAACAGTTGGAGAGTTTGAAAAGGTAAGTGAACAATAATAAACTGAAAAAGAAAACGTATTTATACTCGAATCATACATATTGATAACAATAACAGCAAATTGGGAATTAGATGTTTGTTGAAGAAAAGTAAAAAAAATTAAATTGAGTTGATTGAGTTTACAAAATTAAAATTTTTTCAAGTAAATCGAAACAGTGTTTATCATAACATTCCAAAAATTTTCCTACACGTGTCCGGTCCGAGGAAATCTCGGCTATTTTATCCAAAAATCTGATTAGATTTGAAAATCCGAATATAAATCCGAGCATTATCTTCTCAAATTTGAGATGGTTAGTTGAGAAGTTGTTATTTAATAATAATCAAGAGGAAAAATCTTGCCACATTTTTTTTAACCGAACCCATCAAAAGATTTTATATCGTGTTTCAGAGTTCGAATTTTTTTTATTAAATTTAATCAGAAATGTTTTTTTATTGTGCATAAATTGAAAATATTAGTGTTTTGACTTGATCTAGCTTAGCTTATCTTAACCTTATAAACTACTCACACTCACTTTAAATCGTAAAACCCGAAATGCATGATTAAAGAAAAGGTATGAATTTCGTGTCTAGGGTCGTGAGTAGAATAAGTTCAACATAGCTGATGGTTGCTACTCCATAGCTCATTAGCACTGCACTACATTCATACTCATTCTATGAATGTCAATAACGGCGCCGCCTACGTCATGGATGAATTGGAAAAAAAGGAAAATACTTAGTGAAATATATATATTTTGTGCTTTAGGACCGAGGTTACCTTTGCTTGTCTGTTGAAAGCGACTCCAATCTGAATATATTATTGATCCTGTTTCGAAACCTAATCCCAAACCTGATTCCAGCCCAGATCCTAAACCTTCCCGTGAATCTCATTCGAAACTAGACTCATTCGAAACTAGATAGAAATTTGATCCCGATTCAGGATCCTTATCTTGAACACTCATCCTGACCCTGAATTAAGATATTGAATCGCGGTCCCTGATCTCGGTTCTGATCTCGAATCTTGAACCTGGATCTTGTTTCATAGATCTAGATCTTGCTACTGGACTTTGATCCTTGGTCATGATCTTGAATCATGGTTCATGGTTACGGAAACATGCTCATAGTCTGAAATCAATTATTCGGGGTTATAACTCTGGATTGAAATCCTCATCTTAGACGCTGATCGCAAATTCTGACGCTTGATCCTATTTTATGATCCTAATTCCTGATCATGGATGCTAATATATGACCTTGTTCCCGGATGTTGTTTTCCGGATTCTGAATACTTGCTTCTCATCTTGAATCACGAGTGCTAATCCAGATCCAGATTTTGAATCCTGATCCAAAATTATGATCTTGGATCCTAGATACTGATTACAGATTCTGAGCTTTGCATCCTAAACTCGGATATTGAATACTTGATCTCGAAGCTGAGTCTTTGGTCCCGATCCTGATCTCATTTTCTATCTTGCTGTCTGGACCATACTGAAATTTATTTATATCCTAGATTATCAACCTGATCCTGATCCCGATTCGAGATTATTCATCGAACAATCTGATATCGAATTTGCACTGATCAACTTTTCGAAATACTGTTCTTGAACCCTGCTTTCGAATTCTTGAGCTTGAGCTTGAGCTTGCTTTCAGTTGCGGTCCACCTACGGCTCCTCCTGTCCTATGGCATAATGGTTGCACTCAGTGATTGGTTCGAGATAATCAACAATGCAAAATGAACCAAATGAAAGGTTCTGGAATCAAGCAACACAATCTCGCTGTACAGTTTAGAGAAACTTCTTCTTTAATATGAACCAATAACGACGCCAGCCAAGTCCATGTAGTCGATAGGAGGCCGGGAAGTCCAGCACATGTTTAGCGGATGCCAGCTGTACGTCATCCCTCCACAAATCTCCTCGATGAATGTTTGAGGAAAATGTAATGGTATGGAAAATCACCTTGGTAGGCAATAAAACCACTTGAAACCTAAGCTCCTTATATTCTAAACCGCCTAAGTTTCCTATTGAAACTGCTGATTAAGTCTGGAGGCCAGAAGAAATACATGATAATAGATTGTGAACTGTACGGCATGCTTTAAACGATATAAAGGGTTGTAATTCTCTTGTTTTTGTATTAATTGTGTTTGGATTAATTATTTGGAGTCATTTCAAAGTATAATGGATATGCAAACCTAACATTATTTAATGGATTTTTGATGTCCCTAGCTAAACTCGGCCTCTTACAAAAGGGTGTCTAAGTTTTATGATGTGGTTAGATCGATCCATGAGTAATTAGTTTAAAATGATGAATGCGATTTTTGAATATTGTAAAATTCTTGTAATTGAAAATGAAAAATTTAACTAAAATTTCATTACTTTTCTTCTGAACTCTTTTTTTTTCTTACGAAACTCTTCAATTAATTGATTCACGCGCTATTCGAAAAGTTCTAAGATAAATCGATCGATGAATAAATAGATATATTTCAAATTCTAGGTTTCCCGGTTTGGTCTGAGAAATTGAAATTATAAATATTTCTCAAATTTAGTAATTAGGCATTAGACGAGCAACGTTTAAAATCAAGGTGTGAAAAATTATTTTAAGATCAACTGTACTCAATTTTATCAGTTAGTCCGCGATTCCCAATTTATCCATTTACTGTATCTTATGGAAAGTATTTGCCAAAGCATCAGAAAGCGAAGCTTTATTTTGATATGTTTCAACATGCTTCTATTTGAACAAGATATTTGATGTTCGAATATCCAAGCTTGGGCCAAATGCTTCAATAGAATGTTGTCATACTATATGTGCTAGGAGGTGCCTGTCGATTTGCAGTGTAGTTGGACTTCATTGAAAAATTTCATAACTTTTTTCCTTAATATAACTATCAGGAAAACATTTAAAAAACAAGCTAAAGTACTGAGAGGGTTTCTGTTTCTCATATAGTCTTCGACAATTAATTAAAAATTATGTACGCACGATAAGACACTTTGATGAGCACTCTCTGAGGTTTCCAAGTAAATATAGTATGTTTTTTCTCTGCTTACTCTTTATACCGTTTAAAAACCATTTTATCAATAACAGGGAATGAGGTTATACGGTGTTGGATATATAGTGTAACCTACTTAGATATTAAACGTTGAAGAAAATTACCTATTAATGTCTTGAAAACATTATCAAATTCAACTATTAAAAATGTTATTAATACCCAAATATGCTGGACAAGATCCAGTGTAATTTTGAAACAATCCTACTGCATTATTCCACAAAAAACACGAGTAACGTTAAAGGCTGTCATAAATTCCCAAAAATTTTGATAAAAATTGAGAATACAAATTCCAAAAGAAAACTCCAACAATTGCTACGTCCCTCTTCCAAAAATTATGCCAAAATGCCATGCCATGAATCCACCGTGCTTGTTTGGCTTAAAAGGGAATTTTATCAATTGGATATGAAAAAAATTGGGATAAATGTAAGCAAGGCTTCAAAGTAGTCGAAGATTCCTTTGAAATCATAGTTTCATTCAGCTAAGAGGTACTTCAAACCTTTGATTATTAGTAAGCAAGGCACTAGAATGTCATAGGTATATAAATGTACTTAAGGTATTGTAGCTCAAATCAAAAAGACAAATTTAAAAATCTATGGTGCCATCAGTTAGCAACAACTTAACAGGATTCCTCCTCAACAGCAATGGGACTTGCATAGAACTACAACTGAAACTATCTTTACCAAACCGAAAATATTTATATTTTTCTAAGGTATTATCAAACATATTATAATCAACATTGGTAACTCTCAGCATGCTTCATATACTTCAGCAAGGACATGTGTATCAGCACCACCTCCTGGAGAAAGTTCTTACTAGAAGGAAATTTCAAGCATTGAGGTACTGAGAGAACTCTGAACATTCTTTTCATCAACCGTGGGTTCGCGTCTTAACTACAAAAGTTCGTGTTTGAACTTGCATTTCTATGACCACGCAGAAAATTTTGTTAATGTTTTATTTTCAACATAGGAATTTCAGCCTACTCCAAGTTTCCTTCGTGTAGCAAAGTATGTTGCTATGGTTGAGATTCTAATGTCATTTGAATTGGAACAATCATTGATGGAAATTTTACTTTTTGGACAATACTGAATATTTCATAAAAGAAATCATAACAAGGCAACAATTTACTAAGTAAATTGATGTAAAAAAATCTACTCTACAATATGATTTGAGATTTATTGCTGGCCACATCATCATTATTATTATTATTATTATTATTATCTGGAGCACGTTTGGTAAATGGAAATCAGCATTTCTGTAAAATGAACAAATTGGTAAAGGAAAAAATTCTTCGTGTAGAATAAGCCCTTTTTAATACTTTTCATTTAGGCACATCTGATTTTTGAAAACTCCAAAACATGTTGAACCGATAAATCAAAATCATATTTTGAGTGTAAAATTTATTAACGAAGTTGACTTACTTATCATGAAAGATATTATGAAAAAAAAATTGTAGATATACTTGTGTTGTATTTAGTATAATTGTCAGATCGGGACACAAAGTTTTGGTGATAATGAGCTTAACAGTTTTCGCCAGAAGCTTTCGAAATTTAGTCTAAGGCAACTTAGGTCTTCTCGATAGAATTTATTCATGTTCGTAAGAACTTTTCTCACATGGAGGCGCGTTTAATGTGTCCTTCAAGTTTCTGGCTGGGTATTATCTAGTTAAATGAGCACCATAATACCATTGTAATCATTTGAAAGTTCTTGGACCCTGCTTTCGAATTCTGATGTCAAACTCTGAATAGTTTATCCTGGGTCCTGATTCAGAGCCATGAATCCATTCCTTGAATTCCTAACCTGGACCCTAGAACCGTATGCCAAATTCTAATACAGATTCTTATCTCGGATACTTCAGACACAGTCTTAGTCGGTTTAGGATTAACTGACTAAATAGACATGGACAACTTAAGATTCAAATCTAACAGTATCAAGATGGGATTCGAAACCATGCCACCAGTGGACCTGCGATTATCGTAACACGACTTTAACCACTGAGCCTCCGAGATATACAGATATTTATATTAATCTTTTATTCTGAATACTTGATCCAGAATTCTTGATCGTTACCCAGCAAACATTTTTGTAGCTATATTCTGATGCTGTTTCGATATACGTTTCATGTATACATTATAGAATGCTCGTATGCAAGTTGAAAAAACATCATTTACCTACCAAAGCGAAGGCAATATTCATCCATAAATTTCATTTATTTCTAAAGTAAGCGCTAATGTGGTCTAGCAGATAGGCTGGCTCAAGTCTGGTATGGTATGCTAAGCGTACTGTGTTCGATTCCCAGTATCGGCAAGAAAACTTTTGGGTTCGAATCCCATAAGTTGCCGACAGGTAAGATGTGTTTCATTCTATAACTGACTATATAATAGGAATGTTCAATCAGTTGCCAGCTGGTCAGATATATACACGGATGACGGAATACCTGTAATAAACTAGCCCACCTGATTGATTCGTTTTTCCAAAATATACCTACATTAACACAACACATTCATCCATAACATTTCATACGAAGCCATGGGGTCCGGGTATGGTGTACGCGTTGCATTGGAGATTTGTCGATCCTAATAATCTAAGATTGCATGTGATCACATACTTAGGCAGAAACTGCGGTGAATCCGTGCACCCATAGTGGATTACAAACATACATACATACATAAATTTCATTTTTTCTAAAGCGACGAAAACTATACATCAATTGAGCGCAATCCGACACCTCATTCGTACCTTTTGGACGAAAGTAAGAGAGCGCAAGATTTTACTCTCATAATCTTCAAATCGTTGCCATGCGACAATATTTTTCAGTTCACTCATTGGTCAATATAACTCAATTCCCAACTGATTTAAAGCCATCTGGATGCACTGCTGGTTGCAGAGAGAACATGACGATGATTTTCTCACTTGAAGCCTGCTCGGGAGTAAAAATCTTTTCAAATGTACAAACATGGCGGACATTCTATCATATCCGATTACAACTGACTTCAGACGACATTTCATACGATCTTTGACAATTCAGTTGAAATTGCGATTCGTAACACCATTGTAAACGACTTAAATTATCTTTTTTTATACGATTATATGTTTGCTGGGTGATGACCAGATCGTGATCTTGCAGGCGAATCTTTGAACCTTATTCTTAAAACTGTTGTACTCTTTGGTATTCGTTTTTGTTTTTTGCTTTTGTTTGTCACCTTTTTTTAACGATAACAAATACATACAGGATCGATGAAACTTGATGTTTCCTCGAAGAGATATCTTTTTCTTAACTTTAAGCGTACATCTTTCGAGGATTTAAAGGCTAGCATCTTACATATGCTAAACCCACCAACCCACAGAAAGTGCAATCACCATGACCGGGATTCGATCTCATGCCTGCTGGCTTAGAAGACTTGAAGGCTATTCTCTACGCAACTGGCTGAGGCTTAATGAAATTTTAAACAGTTGATTTCTACGGTGTACTGTTGTTTACAGTTTTACTTAACGATCTGTGTTTCGTGAGCTTCAGTTTTCACATTTTTCGTGAAATTGAGAAGCAATTTCCCGGAAAAGCACAAAAACATCGTGCACACATAGCTAGAGTCCAGGGGTGGGAAACAGAAGAAAAAAACGAAAAAACGCTTGAATGTCAAATTGATCTGATTAAATCACCGACTAGTGAGCAGGCATCAAATTACAAATCTTTTCAAAAAGTGCTCATTTTTCAGTCGAAAAGTATAAAAATGCTGCAAAAATGCTGCAGAAAAATTTCTATTTGCCTGACCTAAGTTAGAATGTCCATTTCCCGGCCATTTAGGCGTTCACATTTCAAACTTATTCAATGCCTCAAAAATTCAATGAGCAATTATTACACCCAAGAACAAAAAATTTTGTACTTTTACCGAACAACTTAATTAATTCTTGCTGCAAAAACGTGAAATAATTGAGAAATAATTTTCACCATCGATAGAAGTTGGCTAATTAGACTTCAGGTTCAATTTATTTCTATCTCGTAGATTTTCAGATAACTATCCTTTTGTTTCAAAATATGAAATTTTTTACCCATCATTTTGCTACTGTGAACAGTTTGCGAAACGGAAGTTCTAAATAATGAGTGTTGCAAAATAGAACACTAACATTTTTCCGTATCGTTTCTTTATTGGAAATGTTTGGATTTAAAGAATCTCTGTCTTTTTTTTTAACACTAAGTTTTCGAACGAAAAAAAAACATTTGTTTTATCAAATTCAATGTATTAACCAGTTTTAAGAAAAGTAAAATTTGAAGTCTAAGCCATATATTAACGCAGAACTATCATTTTCCTTGCTCAATGTGTTTCATTTTTAAATATGTATAAATTTTCAGTAATTGGGCTCTATTGGCTTCGGGAATTCCCGGGATATTTAATCGCTTCGCGGGATTCAGGAGTTCCCGGGAATTTCCGGGTAAAATACTCTGCAAAAAGTACACCATCCACAACATTTAACTGAGTCAGTTGGCGAAAATGGAAGAAGTAAGCATTGAAGGGGTTTGGAATTCGATTCGGAAGTATGAAGAGGAAAGCAGCTTCGTTGAAAAAAAAAAAACTGAGTGGAAACCGGGTTCGGTGGACAAAACTTTGGACCGGAAAGTCATGTGTGCTTACGCCATTAGAAAAGCCTTTATTCAAGATGTGGCCAAAACCGTGGATCCCCTCTCAGCACTATCCGTTGCACTTAAGTAAGATTGGATCTAAAGACGATAAAAAGCCGAAGAAGCTGAACCGAGTCAAGAACTGTCTACTTCCGTTAAACCAAGAGCCCGCAAATTAAATGATCCACTGCTTTGTTAAAAATAGGTGTGCGTTATCATCGACGGCGAATACTACTACAAGTTTGATAACAAAACGCTTCCGGATGACTAGTACTACACTGTTCAGAATTGACAAGGATACATCAATTTTTACCGAATTTCTACCGAAGGAAATGAATCCCCCAAATATTCATAAAGCGAGACCGATTCAAGTTTTTTGGACCCCTACCAAACCATATTTTAGAAAACACGTCCTGCAGATTCTATCGAAAACTTTGAATAAGATCGGTAAAAGTGGCCTAAATAATCGCAAATCAGTCTGTGCTGAAGCTGAAGCAGTATTCGATCACACTGTCAATCACAGGCCTACGATTAACCCGAATCTGTTTTTTTCTCATTGATTCACTGTTAAAAAAGACGAAAGAGAGCATTAAAAATTTTTTAAAAAAAATTTCTTCCTTGATTTTGTTTCTACTGCTCATCTTAAATCGTGCTTAGACATAATCGGACACCCTAAATTTTACTCATTCCAACTTTTTAAAGCTTTATTCCAACCAGTGGACAATTCTTCATTCCTTTTTTAATACTTTGCCACTCTTTTACTATGAAGGAAAACTTAATTTCTCTCCTATATCCTGCAAAATACGGAAAAAAGTGATTTTGAAGTCCTTGGTAAAATTTGCTCAGAGTTTTTGTCAATTTGCTTAGTCTTCTTCAAGTAAAAAAACAGATTTCATTAACATTTTATCCATTTAATGCATACTTATGTACTTATGTACTGATGTAAAACTGTCTGAAAAAGTTCTGCCAAACCCTGGAAATCTGAAAACGTGTAGATCCGCTGAATATTTTCGCTGGCTTAAAATATTTCGCTTTATTCGTCTTGTAATTGCAAATCCAATCTCAAACAATTTTGTCCTCATAATTGGCGTGGTGAAATATCGACGCATAAAGTAAACCCAAAATCAATGTTTCCCACAAACTTTTGCATGAAAACGTGCCCGTGACTTGTGTGAGGTTCTACTTTCTTTGGCATTCCCTTACTTTCCAGAGGGAAAAAAACCCATCAGTATTATTCCCGTCACTAATCAGCCGTTTAATATTCATACCGATACTGCAAGCCAATTGCTCATCCCAATCACAAATCGAACTTCATTCATCCGTGTCCGGAGAGGAGAAACGCCTCAGCAGAACTTGGCCTTCGTCATCCAGCCTCGGAAGATTTCCTCGGAATCTACTCTGGCCTGGAGTCCCTTGCGCCTAAGATTGGGTCTGGCTGCTCCCGGCCGCCATCCAGTAAGTAAAATCCCTTACCCAAACGGACCGGAAAAGGCAAAATTAAATCAACCATGATTTCCCCTCGGAAAAGTTAAATTTATCACACGGCTCCGACCAACGACGACGGCGAAGTCTTGTCTGGTGCCTCAGAAGAAATCACTTCTTTGCGGACGTGACATTGGGTTCTGGAATGCTGCTGCTGGTGCTGAATGAATTGTTCCGGTATTTTTTATTCCTCTTTTTATTTTATCCCGGAAATGTGGAAGTGGAAATCGATTAGGAATAGCATGAATCAGTTGGACAATAAAGAAATTTTTTATCATAATGCACCGTTTCTTCCATTTATTGAGAGTTGTTGCTAAGACATTCTTGTTTTCTGAATCGTTAAGAAAAATGATGAAATGTCAAGTGTTAATATTTGTATATTAGTCAGTTTTATTCAAAACGTGGAAGGGGTTTATATTTAATATAGCTCAATTGGCAAGTCAGATGCCTCTTTAGCCGATGTCCGTGAGTTCGAGCCCAAAAGTAAACATCGATCACAGTAGTACCGGATAAGTTTTTCAACAAGTCTCCAACAACTGCTACGTTGATATGGACATGGAGAAGTTAAAACGACTATAATCGATACAAAAAAAAATTAATCAAAACTTTTGTTGAAAAATAAACGAGTTAAAAGGTTTTCAAATTTGAAATCTGGATGATGTTTAATTTTTTTTTAACATTTACAATCTGCATTAATCAAAGAAGGATCGTAAGAGCTACGCTAATCGTTAACCCTTCTTTGATACAAATTTGTTTCGAGAAATGCTCCAGAAAGTACAAGTTTTAAATAAATCTAAAGTACCTACACATAAAAAATGCATATTGTATAAACGGTTAAGCAATTGGTCGAACAGAAGTGAAATGCAAACTTTTCATCGTATACCTATAAGTGTAAATTTTTCTCAATGTCCTTCAAATCTTCTGGGATTGCTTATATGGAACTTAAGTCATCCTATTTCAGAGTCACAGTCATCCAGATTCACTAACACTTTGCTAATAGATGTTGGTCACACGATACATATACAAATCCTGCATCGTTGCTGGGTTCTAGCTTCGGACAGATCCCGGCAACTTAAAACAATCTGTGTGAAGCACATCTCTCAGATTTAAGCTTTTTCCTCAGATTTAAGCTTTTTTCTCAGATTTGAGCTTTCACCTCCTATGCTCTTAAGGCAAAAAAAGCTTAAATCTGAGGAAAAAAAAGCTTAAATCTGAGGGAAAAAGCTTAAATCTGAGAGATGTGCTCCACACGGATTGTTTGAAGTTGTCGGGATCTGTTCAAAATAAGAACCCAGTAACGATGCAGGATTTGTATAAGTATCAAACTGACGGCAAAAACCAGATCCCTGTAACGATACAGGATTGGTCTATGTATCATGTGACCAACATTTTCTTCAGATTTAAGCTTTTTTTGCCTTAAGAACATAGGAGATGAAAGCTTAAATCTGAAGAAAAAAGCATTAATCTGAGGAAAAAGCGCAAATCTGAGAGATGTGCTCCGCACGGATAGAATATCGTTGCAGGGATCTGACACCACATGGCCAATGCGTATTTTTGGTAATCGGTGGTGGTAGAAACTGAGGATGGAAATGATCAAAACTCCACTAGTGTTGAACAATTTGCAGCAATTCGCATATTCTCTCTCTCTCTCTCTCTCTCTCTCTCTCTCTCTCTCTCTCTCTCTCTCCTCTCTCTCTCTCTCTCTCTCTCTCTCTCTCTCTCTCTCTCTCTCTCTCTCTCTCTCTCTCTCTCTCTCTCTCTCTCTCTCTCTCTCTCTCTCTCTCTCTCTCTCTCTCTTTCTCTCTCTCTCTCTCTCTCTCTCTCTCTCTGTGGTTTGATTTGTTTGTGTTTAATTTTATTCGAAAACCATGCATAAATTGATACAGAAAAGTTTTGTATTTTGAGATGGGAGCCCCCTTCATCAAAACTTGAAAAGGTTTCCGATACAACAAAAGATCTCATTATGTTAAAACTCGTTCTGAACCAATTTTTTTAGATATTTACTTTGAAGCGATTAGATTGGTGCAATACTCAATGTAAGCTGTGGATGGTTTTCTTTAAAAAAAATGGAAGGGGTGTTTAACCGGAAAATCGTTTCATAATATTGGAATATCCTCCAACCATTTATTAAAATAAAAGCATTCTTTCAATGCAGTTAATCTTACTGAACAGTGTACCGAACTTTATAAAAATGCGTGGAAATTGTTCTATTTAGTTGGTGATTATTTTTTTTCTATCTTCCCGGTTTTTGCGAATCGATTAGTGATCGTTGCTCTGTAAGTAAGTAGTACTATCAATGTATCTGTGTCGAATAACGCGTCAAAATAATCATCACTATTTGAGTTCCACCTGGCTTTGTGAGCTACCAAAAACTCTTCGGATTTTAACATGTCGTGGTTTTTTGCACCATGCTTATAATGTGCCATTTAACACGGCTCTCGTTCTTCGTGAGTTTTTTTTGCCGAAAATTTGACTGATTTCGTTCTGCAACCAACATGTTTGCCTTATTCCACGCGTGACTTCTGGTTTTAAAAAGTTGATTCGAAGAAGCCTCTGAAGCCATTTGCCAAGAAGTTTGTTTAACCTTCCCGCGGCGCTCGGGTCAATATGACCCGAAGCGTACATTCAATTCATCATAACTCGTGACAAAAAAATCGGAAAAATCTGAAATTTGGAACAATTATACAGAGCCGCAGAATACACAATTTGTAGTACCAGATAACTTCCGGTGACCACCTGAAATGGCCCCATGAAAAAAACCGATACTATGCCGTTCGGGTCATATTGACCCGAGCACTTGCGTTCGTTCCCCTGGCCACAAATAATAACCGATTTTGATGATATTATATTCGTTGTTTAGGTAATTTTATCTAGTTTCTCAACGTTACGAAATTAAGTCAATATGTTTTAGGAAATTACCGGAAGTCCATTCCGAATGAAAAAAGTCCAAAAAAAGAGCTCGTTTTGAAATGCTTATAACTTCTGAACGATTTATTGTTTTGAACTAACTTAACGATTTTCGAAATTGTTAAGAATTTACCTTTCTACAGATGAACAAATATGTGGGGGTCCAGTGGAAGGTTTGGCCGCTATTCCAGAACTTCCGGTAGAAAAAATTCTTACTTCAAAAAAGACACCCAATTTTGGCTTTGCATCGCTGTATCTCGCTTACCAATGGACCGATTCTCAAAATTCAAATTTTAGTTTTTTTTCGTCAACTTTATTATTATTTTCATTGAACATACTTCGTTCCTTAAAAATCTCAGTTCTTCAGTATATCGTAATGAATCTCACATCTTTTTTGCCATTTTTCAAACTTCCCTTCGAGTTGGTAGGCTTACGGGATTTTGTTAGCGTGATTTCTCTAAAATTTGAACTCAAATTGGCCACTTTTTATATACCTAGAGATTCATTAGAGTCTCCTCTTTCGATGGACATACTTTTTGTGTTGTGTTTCGAAAATTTGTAACAACGTTTTTCGAGTTTATTGAAAGCTGTCAGATTTCGATCAGTTTGGCCGACATTTTCAGCAGGTTGGTGTACAAATCTCGCACCCCTCACGTAGCCGCGGGAGAAACAAATCCTTTAGCTCTCTTTTTGTCGCTCACCAAATCTACCACCCCACCCAGCAGCAGGAGGAACTGCCATCTCGCCGCATGGCTTAGGTAGGGGAAAAGTTCATATAACGCCCCATGTGGCTAATACGCGCCACCTTTGTTTCGAAGAATCTGAAACATTTGAAGCCTGCAAAATATTACCAATTTGTTCTAAATGCTGTGATTGGTCATGGCAAGTATGAATTTTTCCTTAAAATGCCCCTATGTCGTGATAATTTCACAATTTAGGTTTTTAGTCATTTTGATCTAAAATTTTAAACACTTTCAATAAGGTGTCACCAAGCAGGGAGAAACGAATAAGACAATATTTTCTGACACATCGATAGAGGAGAATCTAAACTATGGTTTTATGCTAAAAAATCATACTGAACTCGCAAAGGTATGCTTTTTATGGGTATGTTCTATCACGGCCCATGCACTCGTTATAACGCGCCAATCGTAGTAGGCTGAAAATAGCATTAATTTTTCAAAAGGGCAAATTTTCATTGAAAATGAACAAAAAGTCTAAAACCATATTTTGAGCGTTAATTCAGCCCAAAAATTAACTTTTCATTTTTTTTTTCAAAATTTTGATTAGTCCATTTTGATTTTCTTTTCAGTCAGAATGTCTGTAAGTATTGGTGTGTTTTTGGTCTTCGGCTGCTTTCGGGTGTGTTGGGCTGCTAGGCGCATATTGAATACACAGCGGCGCGTATTTGCAACACAGTTTTGTTCTGTGGCTTTGAATATGGTTTTTAAAAATCAAGTTTTTGAAGCAACTATAGCAATTTGAGTAATAAAATATCATAGGCATTTGTAGAAAACACTTTTCTTCAACGATTGCACCCATTTTCAACACAATTTGTACGTGGAATACATAGAAAATCAGCCATTCGCTAAGGTGGCGCATAATAGGGCATGTTCCCCTAATTAATTGTGCTGATGCTGATAACGTAATAAATGTTTTATTTTTGTAGGTATTGTTTGAATCTTTTTTGATATTTTTTATTACATAGGTACTTATATTTTATGGATGGTATTATACATTAATCCATTTTATTCAAGCACAATCTTCTGCAACTGTGAAATTTATTATTTTGATAACATTTTATTCTATTTTTATTATAGTCGTTTTAACACCTTTATGTCATTCGCGACGTATATCAACGATACAGTTGGCAGACAGTCATGGAAAAACTTATCCGGTACAACTGTGCCCAAACTCACGGATTTCTGATTTCAAATTTCAGCTTGAGATTTCAGATTCAGATTTCAGATTCAGATTTCAGATTCAGATTTCAGATTCAGATTCCAGATTCAGATTTCAGATTCAAATTTCAGATTTCAGATTCAGATTTCTGATTTCAGATTCAGATTCCAGATTCAGATTTCAGATTCAAATTTCAGATTCAGATTCCAGATTCAGATTTCAGATTCAGATTTCAGATTCAGATTTTAGATTCAGATTTCAGATTCAGATTTCAGATTCAGATTTCAGATTCAGATTTCAGATTCAGATTTCAGATTCAGATTTCAGATTCAGATTTCAGATTCAGATTTCAGATTCAGATTTCAGATTCAAATTTCAGATTCAGATTTCAGATTCAGATTTCAGATTCAGATTTCAGATTCAGATTTCAGATTCAGATTTCAGATTCAGATTTCAGATTCAGATTTCAGATTCAGATTTCAGATTCAGATCCCAGATTCAGATTTCAGATTCAGATTTCAGATTCAGATTTTAGACTCAGATTTCAGATTCTGATTTCAGATGCAGATTTCTGATTATGGTTTCTGATTAAGGTTTAATTTAGAATTTAGAATTCGTAGTGAGGTATTTAGAAGTTTGAGTTACAAATAAAGAATTCAGAAATAAGATTTTGAAATAATAAATATAGAATTAAAAACTTAGAATTTAGAATTTTCATTTGAAAAATTTATAATTTTTATAAAAATTATCCAAACTCGTAGAAATTTCGTTTTTTCTATCATTATTCTTTGTTTTAAACGCTTAATTCTTCAATTTAATTCTATATTATGAATTGAAAAATTTCAATTATAAATTCAAAATTTTACATTTTAAATTTCAATTCTAAATTCTATATTCAAGATTCTGAATTCTTTATTTCAATATATTTTGATAGAGATTTCAGATTATGAATTCTGGAATTCGGAATGCTGAATTCTGCTTTTTGATTTCTGATACAGAATTCAGAAACATATGAATGTAAAATCTAATACGGAATTTCCAGTTCTGAATACCTACTATCTTCTGAACCAAGAATTATGTATTCTGAACTTTGAATTGTGAATTCTGAGTTCTAAATTTGAATTCTGAATATAAGTTTCCCATAATTTATTCTATTTTATAATGATATGGATTTTTAATACTTTAGATAAAGCTTTAATCAAGGCCGGAAAAATCATGGATTCAAGAGGATGAATAGTGTAGTTTAAAGATTTTTGGCGGCAGAGCTTAATCTCGGGACATCGAAGACATTATCTTCCCTTATTTTCATGTTTCACTTGTATTTTAAATATAATGCTCGACGGAATTTAGTGTAAGAAATAATACTTTTCAAAAATATTCGAATAAGTTAAGTAGGTGATACAACTGAAAGAAAGATTGGAGCACTTAACTGGTTATGATAAATATTTATTAGCAAATCAATGACGATCCTACAATAAAACATTCATTACGTAGGTATCGGCATGAGCAAAATCAATCAAAATTCAATCTACAAGCCACGCGGCACGACGATTCCTCCTGTTGCTGCTGGGAGGTAAGTTTGGTGAGCGACAGGAGAGCTAAAGGATTTCGTTTCTCTTGAGACTACGCGAAGGGGTGCTAAAATAGTACGCCAACCGTCTGAAATGTGTGCTGGACTGGTTGAAATCTGACAGGTTTCAGTATATTGGAAAAATGTTGTTACAAATTTTTGGAAAACTTCACAAAAAGTATACCAATCGAAAGGGCAGATTCTAATGAATCTCTTGGTATATAAAAAGTGGACAGTTTTAGTGGAAATTTCCGAGAAATCACCATGACAAAACCCCGAGAACCCATCAACCAAAGCGAGAGTTGAAAAATGTCAGAAAAGTTGTTAGTTTCATTCAGATATACTGAAAAACTGATTTTTTTTAGAAACAAAGTTTGTTCTATGAAAATAATAATAGAGTTGACGAAAAAAAACTAAAATTTGAATTTTGAGAATCGGTCCATTGGTAAGCGAGATACAGCGATGCAAAGCCAAAATTGGGTGTCTTTTTTGAAGTAAGAATTTTTTCTACCGGAAGTTCTGGAATAGCGGCCAAACCTTCCACTGGACCCCCACATATTTGTTCATCTGTAGAAAGGTAAATTCTTAACAATTTCGAAAATCGTTAAGTTAGTTCAAAACAATAAATCGTTCAGAAGTTATAAGCATTTCAAAACGAGCTCTTTTTTTGGACTTTTTTCATTCGGAATGGACTTCCGGTAATTTCCTAAAACATATTGACTTAATTTCATAACGTTGAGAAACTAGATAAAATTACCTAAACAACTAATATAATATCATCAAAATCGGTTATTATTTGTGGCCAGGGGAGCGATAACAAACTGCAGGTAAAATAGTCCCGAAATTTTTTTTACAGATATTTTGCGAACGGCATGGGAAGGTTAATTAATCTTTTAGTTTGTAACATTTATTTACTCTGCAAATTGTTTAAAAAAAAAGAGAAATCTCTTTCAATTGAAAAAGTTATTTCATTTAATTAAATCTCGTTGGCTTATTAAATAAATTATATAATCATGTCTGTGCATCGTTTTTTTTTTGAAAATGTCTCATTATTCGAATTTTGACATAGTTTTGAATACTTTTTATTGGAGCCCATTTTCACAAAAACGCTTTGTATTATTTTCACTCATTATATTAGTTTGAATCGTAGATGTTTGCCAAATTTTATCAAAAAAGTTTAAAAATTTAGCGAACTCTCCCCTTCTACAGTCAGTGGTTTAAAACTTGAAAAACGTGATCATGAACTTTTTGAAGGCTGAAATGTCAAAATAGCTTTATGATTTGTTCTGAAATGTTTCATTATATTAAAATGCGCATATTTTATTGTTATTTTTTCCTGATGAATTCACCTATAAGTTAGATAGTTTTTCTCTTTTTTTTATTTTATCACTTTATCACTATGATTGTAGGGTACCATATTACAGGCGCACCTTATAGTACACATATATTGATCAGCAAGTATGTTACCTTGTCATAGATAGAAGAGAAAAGAGAGAAAGAAGGAAGAGGAGGAAAGGGAAGAATAACTGGGAGTCTTAGTTTGGTACGCGGACAGGAAAGACGCGAATAAATCGTTGTGCAATATATCTAGTTGCGAAAGTGGAAATTGCATTCGAAAACCCACGAAGTCCTTACAATGATGTCTTCGGAAAGTTTTAGACTATCATATTTAAAAATTTCTTACATTGGACCTGCTTCTTACGATTGTCTTCCAGAAGTTGTCAAAAATGCTAACAACCGCAACATTTTCAAACCGAAAGTGATACGTTTCCTCAAAGATCTTCAATCATAAACCTTATCATCTTGCCAGTATTTTTTTATTTTTTGTTACCCATATATTTTAACTAAAAAAACTTTAAAGTTATGATTACATTTTTTGTAAATATTTTTTTCCTAGTAAGTACATCTGGTATATCAATTAATGTTTAATTTGGTTTTATTTTTTGTGTTAATTATTAAAAAAAAATGGATTCCTTCGAAGGAATACTCTTGTATAGCTTCATTCCTTTGCATTTAGAAAAAAAAATTATGTTAAGGCTCTCAGCATTAATAAATTTTGCTCGCGTTTTTGTTATTTCGTTTGCTGCCAGACATGCTGAGAACAGAAAGCGTCCATTACCAGGGAGCTCATATGAGCTTTTTGGTATGGGGGAGTGTGGTGGGCCGCTTTATATGTGAAAAAAGTTTGCCCTCTCTATTTACTGAATATATTTTTGTTTTGGTACGTTTGCAACTTTCAGAGATATTGAACAATTATACCATGCAATTAAAAAAAATAACGCAAAAAGTACCGTTTAACTTAAAAAAAGTGACTTGACAACTTCAAAGAAGTTGTGTAGTTTTACAATTGTCACAACTCTTTCATACAAAGTTGGCTTCATAGCTCGCTTCGAAAAAAGTTAAACGAATTTTTCGTTTTTTGAGGTAAGTTTTTGAAAAAAAGTGTCTTTAAAACATGTTGTTTCAAAAGATAGAGCTTTGACGTCTTCAACAAAGTTTTTTAAAATGTGATGATCGAAAACTTTTTTGTTTATTTTGTTTAAAACATCAACGGATCACATGTTGATCCCAATGATTACACTATAACTAACAAATCAAAATTAATATCCTTGAGACGACGAAGTCGAGTTGTTTGGAAAACCGATTAAAAGTTTTGAGTTGAGTGTTTAAAATCTTCATTTAAATTTTTCCTGGGATCACTAGAATTCCCGGGAAAAGGATAATCAGTCATCCCGATTACCGGAAACTCTAAAACGGTCTGGAAATGAACACTCTAAATGAGATCTAAGTAAACAAAACAACTTGTAAATGAATCATTTTTAGTTTCTATGAGTCTGACTGTGGTTAGAAAAATTAATAAAAGAAAACTAAAAAAAATCGAGTAAGTAAAAGATGTGCAAATTTAAGCATATTTCATTGCCGTAAAAAACTTTACTCAGTATGGTGGATTGTTATTATGCCAATCCACCATACTGAGTAAAGTTTTTTACGGCAATGAAATATGCTTAAATTTGCACTATCACCTAAAAATATTATTCACAAGAGGGGAAAAAGTGTAAAAACCGCAAAGAAACTCAATATCTTCCGTTCTACATGAACCAAATCTATGAAAAAGTACTTTCCGTTAGTGAAAATGTCCGGAGAATTGATTGGAAATAGATCCAAAAGCCGCATGAGCTTACGAGCGGAGATATAGTGCCTTTTTTTACTCGTAATTCCCCTATAACAATCCAGAAAAAAACATTAATGTGGACTAGAAAATTTTTAACCAAAATAAACCCATCGTTTGTAATTATTTCCAAGAAGTTAAGCAAAGGCAAAATGAGCTACCACACACTTCGGAAAATGGCTAATTTTACCTTCAATTCTCCTATATTTTTCAATTTATGGAGATAAAAGTAAGGTCGGACTTGAAAATTAGGAATCAAATAAGACCTATCCTGTGTGATTTTTTCCTAGAAAACGAATGAAGGCTGTTTGAACCACCGCACGCATTGAAAATGGAGCTATGATTGTTTTATCTTCAATTCCCCTACATTTTTCAAATAGCTCAGATAAAGCATGTTTGGACTTGAAAATTTTGAACCAAATGAGACTTCTCTTATGTGGTTTTTTTAAGGAATCGAATGAAGGCTGTTCCAGCCATCGCACACATCGGAAAATGGAGTTTTTACCCTCAATAAATCGAGAAAAAAACATGTTTGTGCTTGATAGTTTTGAATCAAATGAAACCTTTCTGAAGTGATTTTTTCCGAGGCGTCGCATGAAGGCTAGTTGAGCCACCGCACGCATCGGGAAATGGAGTTTTGGCTGTTTCAACCTTTATTCCCTAAATTATTTGAATATGGCAGAAAACCATGTTCAGACTTGAAAATTTGAAACCAAATGGAACTTATGTTTTGTGATTTTCTTAGGAAACTAATGAAGGCCGTTTGAGCCAACCCACGCATTGGAAAATGGAACTATGGCTGTTTTTATTCACTATTCCCCTACATTTTTTAATAAATTCAGAAAAAAGAAGTTCTGACTTGAAAAGTTGGAACCAAATAAGACGTATCTTCTGTGGTTTTTTTATTTCGAGGAATCAAATGAACGTTATTTGAACTAGCTTAAGCATCGAAAACTGCAGCTATGGCTATTTAACCCTCAAATTCCTAACATTTTCAATTTATTAAGAAAAGCTTTTTCGGATTTGAAATGTTGAACCAAATGAGACTTATCTTGTGTGGGTTTTCCGAGAAATCGAACACATGCTATTTAAGCCACCGCACGCGTCGCAAACTGGAGTTATGCATGCTTTACTCCCAATTTCCCAATATTTTTCAGTTAATTGCGAAAAAAGCTGGTTCGCACAGGACAACTTTGGAACAAATGGTGTGTTTTTTTCCAAGAAATTGAATGAAGGCTATTTGATCCATCGCACGCATCGAAAAATGGAGTTATAACTGCTTTATCCTCAATCCCCCTACAGTTTTCAAATATTTCAGATAGATGCATGTTTTGACTTGAAAATTTAAAACCAAATAAGACTTATCGTAGTTATGCGTAGTTTTTTTTTTACGAGAAATCGAATAAAGACTGTTCAAGCCACAACAAGCTTCGTGAAATGGAGTTGTGGCTTAAATATTTGAAAAATCTAGGTGAATTTAGGGTTAAAACGGCCATAACTCCATTTCCTGATGCGTGCGGTGGCTTCATTCGATTCCTCGAGAAAAAAACCAAGATAAGTTTGTTTTTGTTTAAAAAAATTGCACTTATTTTGAAAGGCTCAGTTTAAAAAAATATATATTATAGATCAGGCATGTCAAACTCGTTTAAGTGTGCGGGCCGCATTAAAAATTTTCTATGACGTAGAGGGCCGCAGCCAAAATCAGTAGGAAAACATAACATATTAGTTTCGCGGAGAATAGATACAATAAAATGGAATATAGTTATATTTAAGTAAACTTGAAAAAAGATTTCGCGTTAAATTTTTATGTAAGCTTTTAATGTTTAACCCTTCGTTTCATGATTTTTTATTTTTCTTTAAAAATCATTTTAAACAGTTTGAAATGATGTGTAAATCATGAAAAAAAAATTAAAATAAAATACGATTTTTCCATTTTTCCATACATTAATTGTTGCAAATTTGTTACTTTATGAAACGAAGGGTTAACATTCTTATATTATAATGCATTATATCTATTGTCCTGATATCAGGTTTAGGTGTATTTGTCACAGACACTTTCATTATTGAGATGAATTTTTATCAGATAATCTCGAACGGTAAGGAGTTTTTGTAGCTTTCATTATGGAAAAAATTGCTCACATAGATAGCTACTTGCAAACATAGCAGGAATTCTGGCAACAAATTTCCGTAACTCAACGTAGCGTTCAGACAAATAGCTGTAAAATTTTGGTACAGCCACTTCAATGTATTTCGCTTTTAATAAAGAATCGCACTGCAGCTCTATCAACTCTAGTTGCAAATTATCAGCAGCATTTTGAGGAGCAAACGAAAATGGAGATACAAACAACGAAAATTCTTGCTCGTGTGAATTAAAGTCACGAAAACGGCTTTTGAATGCATCTAGTAACGATTCTAGACGAAGTACATATTTCCCAAGTAACACACAAAAATAGAAAAGGTTTTATAATTTTTATAAGGTGTTTTATAAGTGATGTATGATACCGTAAATGTATTTATTTTAAACCTATTCATAACTTCTCTCCAGGACAGCTACAAGCGTCCCACAAAGCCAAGTTTTGAAACAGCAATAAACTTCTTTGATTGCTTTTTTATTTGGCACTTGGTGCATGCTATAAAACATTTTTATATCTGAAATCATTAAATTTATTAACGACTGTTTATTATTATAAAAAGTATTCTTCATCTTATTCATGCTTTATGAAAATTCCATCATCGTTATGGAAGAAAGAGTGTAAAAAAAATTCTTGAACGAGCACAAATACTTCAAATTAAAAAAAATCATAATTTTGATGTCTAATTTATTGCATTTTGATTGCTTTAAGAAGCAATTTACAGCAGGCCCATTATTTTTTTAGAATTTTTTCATAAATATTTGTGGTAAACTTGTAAGCGCATGTTGATTAATGGTAAGAATCGAAAATTCTTATTGATAAAATCATGATGAATTCCCTAACAGAATGATGACAAACAAATTTTAGCTTTGTGCTTTCGATTTTATATTTTATTTGAATGAGATTCATTTGTTTTAAAAATTATTAATAAGAACCAAATGCCGGAGCAAAATTTTTTGTAGGCGAAAATAATATAATAAATAGGATTTATAAGCAAAATTCATACAGAACTTTTAAAGTTGATTTGGCTTGTCAAGTTTTTTTAATTTGCTCTACAGAACCTACTGCAGTAGAGCCTTTTTGTGCTACTAATCGTTGTATTGGAGTTTTATAGATTCTTACATATCTGAACGCGGTTTTATAGTTTTAATTTATAGTTGACATGCAGTTCATTATAAAACCTAAATTGTTACTTGGGTTACCAAATTATGCAGCCTCATTTGATCTTTTCAGTTCTTGACACGTAGAGAAGTGCACAAGGTTTTCTTTGGAAATTTGGTTGATCCATAACCGTAACTTCGCTTGAAAGTTTTTTACATCATCACAAGCAGTTATGATATTTTTTTCTTTTCCTTGAAGCCTTAAGTTCAAATCTTGCAAGTGGCCAGTGAGATCAACGTCAAATGCCAAATCCTGACTGGGTGTCTGCCTCGAAATGTGCAACAGGTTCACCTTTCATTTCCAAAAATAATATTATTTCCTCTCGTAGCAAAAAAAATCTTTTTAATATTTTGTGGCAAGAAAGCCAGCGTACTTCTGTGTAGAAGGGAATTTAGTGAAAATTTAAGACGGGGCTACGCGGGCCGCAAACCCCCAGTTTGACATGCCTGTTATAGATGATTATCACCATAGCGTTAACTAAGATTATAACATTTGTTTTTAATTTTTTTTTTGTTTTGGTAGAAATTACAGAAAATGATCGAACTTTTGTTAAAGGTTGGTTGAAGTTAGTCTTCAAAAATATTTCAACTAATTATTCATAAATCAAGCTAAATTAATTAGCTTCAAAATCAGCTTAACAGATATGCAATACGTTGTTTAAACGTTGTTTATACGATAACAGAGATACGCGTGGATTTAAAATGCATGTTTCAGAAGACAGATCCAAAACTTTTGGCCGTTACACCATACTGCGGGGTGATCTCAAACTTTTGGACAATAATTTAAGTAGGAGTTTTATTTATTTTGAATACATTGCTAACTTTTTGCACAGAATAAGACAAATGTGTTTTGAAAAGTATGAAAAAAAATTCAACTCGAGAGATTCAAATTTTTAAATTTGGTCCACCCCACCTAGAAATAATCGGGTTTGAATTTTAAGTGCAGTTTTTGGAAAATGTCCCAACTTTAGTTTAGGTTATATAAACTTTATATATGGGTCATTCCACACCAAGAGACCATGAAAATGCAACGACCCTCTTCGATTTCGCTCAAAATCAGTAGGGTGACTTATTATAATGTTGATATGAAAAATCCAAAGTTTTGGAGGAATCGGACCACCCTCCCCCAAATGGCAGCCCCCTCTTTTTTGAAAATTTGGCAATTTTTGCCAAAAAAAACTGTTTTTGTTTTTTAATATCTCAAAAACGGTAGAAGCTACAGATAAGATAGGATAAGGCTTGGTAAAACTTTGTTTCGAAGACAGCGAACCTTTTTATTCAATCTTTAACATGTCAGGTTTAAAAAACTGTTTTTTCAAGAGATTTTTTTACTTTAACTGTAACTCCAGAGACAAATGTGATAGGACTTTGACATATTCAACAAACTTATGTATTTTAATCAGATAAACAACTTTGCCGAAGACATCAAAGCCCTAATTTGAAAAATAAAAAAGATAGCATTTTTATCTCGCTATCGGTGGACTCCTCGGCAAAAATTTTGATGCTAGAATAAACTTCATGAAAAATAAAACAATTTTGCTGAAGACTTCAAACGAAGTAATGTAGCAGTTCAAATGCCGGACCCTGTAGTATATGCGGAAGCAGATCCATCTTTTCGGAGGTGAATTTATAAGATGTATTGGCGTAACGGTGAAATTTAACGAACTTCCCATTTTAAAAACTTGATATCTCCGAAACGGCTCATATTGTTTTGAGTGAGTGAGTGAGTGATTCTTATGTGAAATTTCACGCTGAATCCATTGGCACCATCAAATCAAAAATAAAAGTGGGGGCATTTCGAAATAATCGCAATTTAAGTTTTAAAATGCAAAATTATCTAGTTTGGCAACACTGCTGAAAATTTCCTATCAACTCATTTGATTGCTTATTATATATTGTTTATAGGGATGGTCTTATCTTCTCTGTGGCTTCTACCGTTTTTGAGATATTAAAAAAACAAAAAAAGTATTTTTGGCAAAAATTGCCAAATTTTCAAAAAGGGAGGGCTGCCATTTGGGGGGGGGGGGGGTCCAATTCCTACAAAACTTTGGATTTTTATTATTAACATCATGCTTGGCATCGCTCCTCAGATTTGCCCGTTCAGAGTAAGAGCGTGTATTTTTTTCGCTGTGCTCTTCCCAAACGGAGAATCTTTAAAAAATTCTCAGTTACCTCCAGAGCGACCAAGCGTCCACCCAAGTGTGGGCAAGAGAAGCAAGCAAACTGAAGAAGTGCGTTCTCGGTGCAGATAAATTCGTTCGCACTCGGGCGAAAGGGAAGCTTTACAGAAAACTCATTTTGTCTTCATCGGTTGCGTCTGGATCGATGTTTCGAAGTGCGTCAGAATTTACAATGCAGAACATAAATCTAACGGAACTAAATTAATAACGCCAAAGGTAGTTAAGATAGAATGCTGGTGTCTTCGACAACATTGCTCTGTATAATAAAGCGCATATTTTGAAATGAAATATAAAGTTTAGAGGTCCACCAATAGCGAGATATAAATCAAAACTTTCTTGATTAGCATTTTAGAGCTTAAGTTTTTTCTATAAAGTTATTTATCTCAATAAAATACACAACTTTGCTTAACATGTCAAAGTTCTACAATCTTAACCCAAGGAGATACGAAAGTTTTCTTCGGTCGAAACATATTAAAAGCGTAGCGGTAAAGGAGGATAAATCCTAAATTTTACGATTTGTGAAAGTTTTGCAATTTTATTACTAAAATTTGTCCCAGATCCCTGTGTAATTTTCACGGTTTGTTTAATAGTCAAAGATTTTTGGATAATTTTAGTAAATGTTACTTTGCGATTTGCTGCTTTTGTAAATTAATGCTACCCACGTACGATATTAAAAGTACAAAACATAATCCTTAGTATACAGCAATTTGCGGATGCCCGGATATTGTGAAAAACCTACTTGGATTTTGCCCAGTTTTATCCACATTATTTGGAAAATGAAACAAGAAAATCGGATTCAGTTTAAAATTGTTTGTCAAAAATTGGATTTGTGAAAGTTTGTTTCATCAAAAATCAAACCAAAACTTTCCTTCGTATGCTTTAAACATAAATTTAACACTGCTGATGTGTTGCGACAAAAAAATGTAAGTCGTTTTTCTTCACTAGATAAATGTCTGGAATTTCCTCAGATTTGACCGAATATTGCTCGGTTTTTGGAATGGAGAATTTTAGATTATTTACCCGGTTTTCACCATGTTTTTCATATAATTTGCCAGGAAGTGCCCGGCCCGGCTACGTACAAAAATAGTTCATACATAAACCTACATTGGACCTCTTCAACTGATGCACTGTTCCGCACTGCATTACGGCTTTTTTGAAGAAAACATTCCTGCATTGAAATCTTTCTGGCTTGATACACTGAGCTACTCAGCAGCGTCGCTAGAGCACAATTTTCTAGCCAGCTCCTTCTCTTATCTTTAGAGCGAGCGACGTCCACCCGACCGTCAGAGAAACCGCAATCGGGCGCACTCGGCAAAAAGATTTGTGAACGTTGATCGGCTGAGCAGTGCACTCGGAAACCGAAATGATAAAAGTGTAATTCGTTCTCTGCTCTGTTCTGTTTGCGAGGTGTTGGACAAGCATGACATTATAATAAGTCACCCTACTGATTTTGAGTGAAATCGAAGAGGGTCGTTGCATGGTCACTTAATGTGGAATGACCCATATACATTTTGTCAAAAACGTACAAAGGATGTTTTGCTCACGATCTTTCGAATGAGGTCTGAAAAATTGCAATATGTCATAAGATGACTGAGATATTTCCGATCATCATTTTCATGTTTTTGAAGGGATGATCCCAGATCCCAAACCTTTGGCCGGCAGTGTATGTATGTACGTAAATATGTGTTTAAATTTTGTTATCTCAAGATTTGGAGTCCCATAAAAATCTTCAAATTTTAACCTCGAATTGCATTTCCAAACTTACTTATGAATAAATAACTAATTCAATCTTCAATTAACTATAAATATTTAGTATTCATTATCTTGTTCCAGGTGTTTTTTTAAATTTAAAATATGAATCGAAAATTTATAATCTAAAATAAGAATTTTTTATTTTAGTTCAGAATCCTGTATAATATTTTGTTATTATGAAGCAGGAATTGTTTTTCAGATCCCTAATGACTCCTCTTACATTAGAAGCAAAGCCAGTAGCTTTGACATAAATCTTCTTAGCTAAAGGTGATCAGATTAACTTGGAATATTGCGATACTTATATATTAGTGATTCTTGGCTATAACACTTAAATTCACACGATCGATACATTGCGATGTGTGTAGGTTTCACATTCATCATTGATAATTCAAGCAAAAAGTTTAATGCGTCTTTTGATGGAAGGAACAATTATTTTAAATGGCGAACGGTATATTACCCAGATCCTATGCTTTTTTTTGCTATATCTTAAATGGAGAGGGAGCCTTCAGACAACAATAACAACAACAGCACCAGTAGCGTTATGCTATCGTAAATTTTTCGAGGTTATAAAACCAATAAAACGATCACCCTAAACACTGAACACACATGAGGCACAGCAAGCGCATCGCTAAGTGGACTGTGGGATGCGGGGTTTTACTTCAAAAATAGCGTTTCAGCTCTGTTGATTCCTTTTCAGGTTGTATTCAAATTGTAAAAATAACGATAAAAAGATTGAATCAAAGGCATTTAAAAAAAAATTAAAAAAAAAACAAACTCTTAACTTTAGAAAAGCTTCAGTTTCCCACGGTTTCTTTTAGAAGAAGCGCGTATCTGCTGGTCTGGGAAATTCAACGCTTTTGCTTGTTTTCCACGGTGCTCGTTTGGAAAAGTTTGATCAAGAAGACAACAAAAAATTACAATAACGTGTCGTAAAATAAGGGAAAATAAAATATTTTGTAAGCCCCTCTGACAGCGGAAGGCAGCAGCAGTAGCAAAAGGCTGAAGAGGATTTAAATTTAATTCTGTTTTCGACACATTTTCCACAGCCATTTTCTTCTACCATTGCGTCCTCACCCTCGGAAGTCGGAAATTTTGAAATAACCAATCCGAACTCGTATATGCAACATTCAGTCGTCTGTCGTATGTGAAGCTCAGATGGAAGTTTTTTTTTCAGTCCAATTTTGCCTTACGTCTCTCGTTTGTTGTTGGGTTGATACGTTTTGTGGGGACGTGTTGGTTGGAACCGAAAAGCTGCAAGGCGATTAGAAAACAATAAATATTTTCCGGCCCCAAAATGCCGGGAGCATGTTGAAGCGATGTCGGTTATGTTTTGACAACTGTAACACTTTCGACAGAATGGGAAATGACCATCAGGTTTTCGGTGTCAGGGGCTTTAAATAGTAAGAAATTCTTAAATGAGATTATGGGATTTATTTCAATTTTTCGTGGCCACATTGTAGTGTCATAGTTAACACATTGAAGACCAGGTGGGAGAAAGTCGGGAAAGTCTGTCTTATTTCAAATACTGTTCCAGAAAATTAAAAGTTTGTATGTCTATAAAATTGCTTTTCTGATTAATTACACCCATTTCTATTCGAAAGCGATAAATTTATTATGAAGAGACTGATAGGGTGACCAATTTAAGTACCCAGTGAACATTTTGGTCTGTATATTTCAGTTGTTTCTGAGATACACACACTATTGTAATATCTAAAAAAGTTGTATAGAATATTTTATATGAGCCTGTACGTACCAAAGTGGAGGCAATATACGGACCAAATTTTGCTCACTTTGAAAATATAATACTTTGTGTTGCGTTTTCAACAATTTGATAGCAACTTTGCTTTGCACAAATTCTTAGGATTGTACAACTTACAACTTTCTATTGCCTGTCTTACAAATTGATTACATTTTCCTTTCGCGGGTAGCCTGAGGTTTGTACAACTTTCTTCACCGTTAAATACAATTTATTGTTACTGTATCCCAAAGCAATTATATTTTTCCCTTTTTACGATTTTACTATGAATCGCCGTGAAAACAAATACAATAGAATTAAATGTTTACTGCGAAAAAATTGAACCATATTCAACTTCATCTATACCTTCCTTCAGTCCCGAACTCACAACCTTCCGATCACTGTCCATCGATACTTCCTCGGCGCCGTTTCATGTTGATACAAACAAGCAAATTTTTTTATGTACAGTTGAGAGTTCCGTTTAAGAATCAGTTGATCATATAAAATACCACTGACTGCATCATTTCGGACTCCAAATCTATTTATAGAAACCGTTTTTTGAAATACAATTTTAACCTGTCTCATAGAAAATTCTATAACAATCAATAATTGTATTCAGCGCTGTGCGATCTTAACTAGCTATTAACTGTACTGTTAAACGATTCGACAATTTGACATAAGATGATTACTGTGAGATAGAAGAATATCTATCTTGTTCATTTTCCGAAACGAGTCAAACAATGTCAACTGGCAGCCCAGTTCACCAGTTTTTGAATATATCCTCACATCGATGAATTGGTCTCTGCGAATCTCCTTCGTTCTCATTTGGTCGCGCTCTCTCTCTCATCGGACCTTCATCGTTCGGCCACATCGTGATCCAATCGTAAACGTCCTCACTTCGTCAGACCAGAGCCAGCAGCAGACGAGTTAAGTCGATCCATATCCGCGTTGATCGGATGCTGGTCTCACAATTACGATATTACTTAGCATAGGAATTGCATTATTAACAATTATTTACCGATTAAGATAAACTCAATAAGCAACTTTGAATGACAAGTACGAATACATTGTTTAAATTCCATTAAACGATGTTCTCACAATAACTGTACAACCTTTCATGGAAATAATATGTCATCATAGATCGCAAGCATGAAAGGTTGCTTAGTTGTACAGTGGGATTAAATATTTAGCTTTACACAATTCTAATGGGATTCAAAACAACTTTATTTATCTTTTTATACGATTAACAAAATATCATCGTATATAATGAACCATATAAACCATAAACGATAAAATATAACTTGGTTTAGCTACAACATGATGTTTATACAATTCCAATCTAAACTGGATGCTTAACAATCTACAATGAACACTACGATTTCTGGTTATCGGGGTAGGTACTAACTCATAGAGTATCAACATATTAAGGACGAATTGTTCGTTACACTTCGCACAACTTTTTTAAAATTTCATCTTTGTTTATCAAATAATGTTATAAGAAATTAAATACGACCCTATGATTCCTAAAAAAATATGAAATCTGCATTTCGGTTCATTTTATGTTGAAATAAAGTACGCCGTACTCCGCAAACATCTTATTATGTGTTTTTCTCGGTTTAAAATTTGATAAAAATCACAAAAACAGAATTGAGTAATTTTGAAGTTTATACCCTATATAAATCATTTGTTTGCCCTTTATTATGAATATTAGCTAATTATTCAGTAAAAAAAACAATGGGTTTCCTGATTTTTAATTTTTTTTAGTTTACGTCTATGGCGTATGCTATCGGAAATTAAAATTTAATTATACCTTTAAATGCATCTATAAATCAGCTTAAAATTAGCTGACATAGTGACATTTCATTATTTGAACCGGTATTGTCACAATCTTCGTTTTCTTTCGGCTCAATTCTCAAAAGACGCTAAAATCATAATATTTTTGTTTTCTTCATCAATAGTGAACCAGTTAACTATCCCAAAGCGGTACATTTTATAAAAATCGGTTCAGTATTTTTGAAGATGCAGCAAAAATAGTAATCTCCATGACCGTAGACGGCAAAATTATCTTTTTTAACCGTAAAGGCTGGAAGATCTGGCTAATTTAAATAAAAATCAGATATACTTTAACCGATATACACCACTTAACGAGAAAACTGTAGTCACGAATAGCACGATTTGGCGACAGAAATGGAAGTATTACACTATGAATTAGCTCAGTGTACATTTAGCACCGATTTTTCAGCACAGTTCTTTTGATTAAAGAAATAAACAATAGTGATTGTATGATATATGTTAAAGTTTATATGGTGTAAGTCAGAATCACTTTTATGAAATTAGTCAAAAATAGTGGAAAGAATCATGTTTATTTATGCTCGTTGGAAAGGTAATAGCTTTTTTTATTATATTTGTAGTACTAAATAGAAGGAGTAATTTTATTTAATAAAACTTTTTTTTTAATCTCTATCCTATGATGATCTTCTGTCTATGATTAATAGCCAATTTGTTAAAAAAAAATCCATATTCTAACAAGGAAAACCTAGTTCCAGCTAAAAAATTAACATTTTTTTTTATTTAAAATCGTCGAAACCCCTATTAATGATTAAATTGGATAGCCAAATATGTTTAGTTCGAAATAAATGGATTAGTGCATATCATTTTCAGAATTTTATTCCTCATCAATTCCCATGAAAATGTTTTTCATAACTCTTTTGGTGTCTCTGAACAACTTTAAAAATTTTGAATAAAAATTTAATGCAAAGTTGAGCGGTTTTTTTCATCTAAGGCTGTTAAATTCAATATCAATTGATTCTAAAATGAAACATCATCTCTATTGAAATCTTCAAATCAACTGAATATATAAAATCAACAATAAAACAAAACTTTATCGGAAATTGATTTAAAAATAATCGTCTTGATACTTATTTTGAGGGAAAATGTTTTCAATGCATTGACATATTTTCTTTAAACATTTTTTTATCACATTCCTTCATGTTTTTTCAAGTTTCTTAAATTTTCATGGTGCAGGAATAGGAATAAACGGGAATCCCTTACCACGTCGTGTCCAGAACAAACTTGTGATAGCATGACAAGTTACACGAATTTCTCGAATAAATGCTTCCATTTTGTCCAGGGCCAAGCCTAATAATTATAAAAAATCAACTTGTTAACAGGTTAAGCCTTAAAAATCAGGTAAATTTTGGAAAATCAAACACATTGGCATCTCTGGTAACAGCACAGCCAAACTCGTGTTTTGGTTTGAACAATTGATTACTTAAGTCTAGATTTTTTTTAAAGGATTCAAGAAGAAAGAAAGAACACAAAGGAAATGTGAATAACAAAACAATTATAGACAAAGATCGATAATAGTGTTCTACCCGGGATTTTCTGACCGGGAACTCACGGGAATTAAATGAATTCGGGAATTCCCGAATCCCAGAAACCTGTCAAACATCCCGGGAATTCCCGAAACCTTTAAAATCTGCTTAGAGGGTGTGTCACATCAAACTGCATCACGGAAAAAACGCTTAAGACATTCGCCCAGTAGACCGATCCTTTTGAAAATTTTAGATAGTAAAATAAAAACTATTAAACAACTTTTAGCATTTTCTTTTTATTCATAATTCGAGCCCAAGCCCCTATGCTCGCACCTTCCTCTTAACCCCGCCTATTAGGTTCTGTACAACGTCAGGTAGTAGTTTTTTTTAAGCAGAAATCCATTTTCCCTTGAAGTCCGCCCCGATTTGATAACTTTTGGGTTCTTCCGGACGGCGTGCTTCATAATCGTCCAATATTCTCAATTGAGCGTTGATTCGGCGCGTTGCGCGGGTTCATTTCCATTGGCATGAAAGTGACTCCGTTGGCTTCATACCACTCCAACATTACCACTCCAAATACTGAATAGTGACACGAAGCGAGATCCGGCCAGAAGATGGTCGAGCCCTCGTGCTGCTTCAATAGTGGTAGTAAGCGCATCTGTAGGCACTCCTTCAAGTAAACCTGCCGTTTACCATGCCGGTCGTCACGAAGGGGGCGCTCCGCTTTCCACAAGATCAGATCGAATGCCACACCATGTACTTTTTGGCAAACTTGGATAGCTTCTGCTTGCGAATCTCCTCCGGAACGCTGAATTTGTCGTCTGCGGTAAAGAACAACAGGCCCGGCAGCTGAAGAAAGACCGCTTTGACGTAGGTTTCGTCGTCCATTACCAGGCAATGCGGCTTCGTCAGCATTTCGGTGTACAGCTTCCGGGCTCGCGTCTTCCCCACCATGTTTTGAGTTTCGTCACGGTTAGGAGCCTCCTAAACCTTGCATGTACAAAGGCACTCCCACAGCTTGGCCCATTGGACGAATGAACTTGACAAATTCAGCTTTTTTGCGACATTCCGGACCGAACTTCTCGGATCACGTCTAAACTGCTTAACTACGCGCTTGTGATCTTTTTCATTGACGGAGCATCCATTTTTGCCGTTCTTAACCTTCCGGTCGATGGTTAGGTTCTCGAAGTATCGTTTTAGTACTCTGCTGACCGTGGATTGGACGATTCCTAATGTCTTACCGATGTCCCGATGTGACAACTCCGGATTCTCGAAATGACTGCGCAAGACTAATTCACGACGCTCTTTTTCGTTCGATGACATTTTTCCAAATTTACGAAAAATTGACAGTGAAGCATGGCCAACGTGATCTATATACACTCTTATCTGATGATAAGCGAAAGCTGAAGATATATTTCCTAAGAATTAAATTTCTACAGCGTTTCATCCGTGATGCAATTTGATGTGACACACCCTTTAGTTACCAAAAATTCACCCAATCTAAATTGAAAAATAGGAAAATGATGGTTCTACCTTGATATATGACTTAGACCAGGGCCGTAAGAAGAACCGACTCATGGGGGGGGGGAGTTTTGGTGATTATTTTTTTACAACGATATTTTTGCTTTATCAATGCACGGATAAGAAAAACAAAAAAGATTTTTTCATACTATTTGATAATTCAATTTGAAGTTCTTTACATAAAACAAATTTTCGTATTAAGTAGTAACTTTTAAAAATACATCCTTAAATCTTCGAATTGGCTAAAAAACACTGTTTTTTATTTCAAGAAACCTTTCAAAATAAAAAAAAATTTCAAAAGTTAAAGTTATATATGAAAAATATTTTGTTCAAATTTTATTCTTGTTAACACATTCCAAGTTTTAGATTTTAGCTTGAAATTTGGCTTTTGAAAAAACTGCAACTGCAATTTTGAGCAACACACAAAAACATGGAATTCCCTGCGATTTATTTACAGGATGATAACAGAGAATATTTTGTATGTTGTATGTTGGTAATCCACCATGGGTGCACGGATTCACTGCAGTTTCTGCCAAAGTATGGGTTCACATACATTCCTTAGATTATTAGGTTCGACAAATCTCCAATGCAGCGCGCCACCATACCCGGACCCCATGGCTTCGTATGAACTGTTATGTGGTGAATGTATTGCGTGTGTTGATGTAGGTATATTTTGGAAGAACGAATCAATCAGGTGGGCTAGTTTACTTACAGGTATTCCGGCATCCGTGTATATACCTGGCCAGCTGGCAACTGATTGAACATTCCAATTATATAGTCAGTTATATAATGAAACACATCTTACCTGTCGGCCCCGCTTATGGGATTCGAACCCAAAAGTTTTTCTTGCCGCTACCGGGAATCGAACCCAGTACGCCTGGCGTACCAATACCAGACTCGCGCCAGCCTATCCACTAGACCACATCGGCGCTAGGATGATAACAGAGAATATTTTTCATCGAAAATCAATTCCACAATTAAAACTCTGTAGATAATTTTAGGAAAAATAAAAATCGCGGTTTCCTTAACAAAAGACAAAATTAGCTTGAATTTTACATTAAATTTGCAATTTGTAGCTGAATTATGTTTTCAAAATTACTTGATGAAGAATTTGATATTTCGGTCTAAAATTAACAATCAAAATTATAAGTATTCGATCTCTTACAAGATAAATTCCTCAACGAAAAAGTCATTTTGATAATGTTATTTTGATTGTAAAACTCATCAACGAGCTGAATCTGAATAAACACTTTGAATATTAATTCTAAATTTTCATTCGGCACCTGAACTTAGAATTTGAGTTTTAGAGTTGTATTCGAATTTCAATGCGATTACTGATACATACAGTGAGCGAAATAAGAATAGCACCACTATATGTTTTGCTTGTAAAAATATGCATGATTGAAAATTACGAAAACTTTCTTCAACAGTTTTTTCTGAATTGCTTAACGGATAAATCAAGCATAAGTTTACTTTTTTTTGGACGTAGCAATTTGCGTTGAGGACCAAAAATGTGAAAAAAGGCTGCGAAATAAGAATAGCACAACTTGAGTTTTTCAACAAAAACAAGATTATTTCTAAAAATTTACTGTGTAAAAGTGAATAATAATGCTTCTACGAATTATTTGAATAGATAACTGCATTTTAAGGAGTTTTCCAGAATTCCAAAGGTTTTCAAAGGTATTAAAAAGGGGGTTTAAAGAGATGCTCCTTTAGCGTTAAGGAATTTGATATTTGAGCTATAAAACTTTATTAAACTGCTTTATTTCTTCATGAACATTCATAAGTGTGATGCAAAATGATCAAACATAAATTTGAGGCTCAGTTAAAATCGAAAAAGCAGGTTGGAATTCAAAAATACAATTTTTTTTAAATAACCAAACACTATTTCTCTAGTTTTAAGTCATAGATGGCAGCACTATCTTGCCATTTAACCAAATTCATGCCTATTTTCGAATATCCGGGATTAATTAAGGCGTGCTGGATGATTTTGATCAAGAAATAAATACATGCACCTTGTGAACGCTTTGGAAATTCTAAAATCACTAAATTAAAAAAAATAAGAGTTGCATAAATGTCACTAAAAGTGAATTTTTTGACCGATTATCAGAATAAAGTTATACTTTGCGATGAAACTTGATGGACCAGACGGCTAGCAGTATTCTTGGTATTATTTGCAATTGAATCGGAAGTTGAGATAAGCAGGAATTTTGGTGGTTGTACGTTTTTGTGTTGGTGATTCTTTTGCAAGTCCAGAAAAGCTTTCTACAGCGTGAACTTCCACAAAACTGTGCTGCGAAAATACCTCAAAATGATGAATATGGGCCTAAATAAACCTGCAAAATCAATATTGAGACTAAATTTGGTTTTAACTGCAAGATAGTGCTGCCATCTACGACTTGAAACTGGAAAAAAGTATGGTTTACTTAACAAAATCAAAGTTTTTTATTTCCAACCTATTTTTTTCTGATTCAAAGTTAATCTCGAATGTTTGTTTCATCATTTCACATCATTTCAATGCAGAAAGTGAGTAGTTTGGAAAAGAATTACAGCTCAAATATCAAATTCCTTAACGCTAGAGGAGCTTCTCTTTAAACCCCCTTTTTAATACCTTTGGAAACCTTTGGAATTCTGAAAAACTCCTTAAAATGCAGTTATCTATTCAAATAATTCTTAGAAGCATTATTATTCACTTTTACACAGTAATTTTTCAGAAATAACCTTGTTTTGGTTGAAAAACTCAAGTGGTGCTATTCTTATTTCGCACCCTTTTTTCACATTTTTGGTCCTCAACGCCGCTACGTCCAAAAAAAGTAAACTTAAGCTTGATTTATCCGTTAAGCAATTCAGAACAAACTGTGGAAGAAAATTTTCGTAATTTTCAATCATGCATATTTTTACAAGCAAAACACATAGTGGTGCTATTCTTATTTCGCTCACTGTATATATTTCTGATTCCTGATTTTTGATTCCAAATCGGCATTTCTATTACAAGGCGTGAATTTGAATTTGTTTTAGACTCTCAACCATGAACCAATAGATTTAATTCTGATGGTTGAGGGTTTCAATCAGAATTTATTATTCTTATTATAACTTCCATACGAATTATAAATCTATATATATAAAAATGAATTTCTGTCTGTCTGTCTGTCTGTCTGTCTGTCTGTCTGTCTGTCTGTCTGTCTGTTCCCTATAGACTCGGAAACTGCTGAACCGATTTGCGTGAAACTTGGCAGGTGGGGGTATTGGAAGTCGGGGAAGGTTCCTATTATGGTTTGAGACCCCTCCCTCTCTCATGAAGGGAGGGAGGGGCCTCCCAAACAAAAGACAATTTTTTGCATAACTCGAGAACCCATCAAGCAAATGGTACCAAATATTGCATGGGGTGGTATTTGGGAACGAGGAATATTTCTATGAATATAAGGTACCCCTCCCTCCTCTCAGTGGGATAATAGGAAGGGGGGAGGGGGTCTACCTTACAAATTTTCATATAACTCGAAAACTAATCAAGATATTGGATCCAAATTTGGCACGGAAAGGTAGTTGGATACGAAAAATATTTCAATGATTATTTGAGACCCCTCCCTCTTTCCAGTATAAAGGGGGAGGGGCCTCTTTTATAATTTTTTACATAACTCAAAAACTAATAGAGCAAATGGAACCAAATTTGGCATGGGAGGGTAGTTGGATACGAAAAATATTTCTATGATTATTTGAGACCCCTCCCTCTTTCCAGTAGGGAGATATAAAGGGGGGAGGGGCCTCTTTTATAATTTTTTACATAACTCAAAAACTAATTAAGCAAATGGAACCAAATTTTGCATGGGCGAGTATTTGGGAGCGTGACATGTTCTAATGATTGTTTGAGACCCCTTCCTTCTTCCAGCGGGGAGAAAGGAAAGAAGGTGGGGAGTTTCATACAATTTTTACTGCATAACTTAAAAACTACAACAGCAAATGGAACCAAATTTGGCATGGAACGATATTTGGGTACGAGAAATGCTTCTATGAATATTTGGTATCCCTCACTCCTTCAAAGAGGTGGATGAAATGGGGGAGGAGAGGTCTTCTTTACAGTTTTCAGTATAACTGGAGAGTTGATCGAGCAAATTGAACCATATTTGGTATGTGAGGGTATTTGGATACGAGAAATGTTTCTATTATAAATTGAAGCCCAACTTTTTTTTTCAGCGGAAAGATATTATGGGGGAAAGGGGGGTTTCCATGCATTTTTTTTGCATAACTCGAGAATTAATTGAGCAAAGGAAACTAAATTTGGCATCAAAAAGTATTTGAGTACGAAAAAGTACTTTTTTTATGTCAAAAAATTCCTTTCTTGCAGTAGAATGGTGGAATTGGGAATATAGGAAGGGAAGAGAAGGCTTACATTTAACTTTTTTGTATAAAATCCGAGAAATGGACAAAACTTAACATGGAAAATCATTTTGCTATGATTCTATGAATATCTGACACACCATCCTCCTTTCAGTACATAGGAGACACATAGGAGGAGGGAAGTGAGCCCAATACAATTTTGTTAGCATAAGTTCTCAGTTTCTGCAAACGAAACCAACAAATGGAAATAAATATGGCATGGAAAGGTACTTGGTTACGATATATGTTTCTACGAATGTTATAGACCCTTACCGTGTAGAGAGGGGAAGAAAGCAGGGGGCTCCTTATAAATTATGTTGTCAAGCTTAAAAACTTATCAACCAATGGAGTAATATTTGATATAAGAGGATTTTTGGGCACGAAAACATGGGTATGATTATTAAAGACAACAACCTCCATTCAGCAGGGGATGATGGGAAGGACAGGGAGGGGCTCTCTTATCAGTTTTTAGCATAAATCCAGAGAATATCAAGCAAAAACAACCATATTTTATAAATTAGATTTTTTGCGTACGATTAATTTGAGACCCTCCTTTTTCAGGGTGGAGTTTAAAGAAGCAGATTAAAATTATCAGATCTATAACACCAATTTATAGATCAAAATTCAGAAAATTAGTTTTATTCATCTTTGTGTTGTAATTCGAAACTCCAGCTGCAGCTCTCATTTTTAAGCGGTTTTAAAATAATGCCAAAAAAACAATAAAAGTTTGAATAATTTCTGAAAATATCATATGTTTTGGAAAGGTGTAGCAAAGCACACCGGGTCAGCTAGTTTAAAATAAAATGTGAATGCAAAAAAAATTAATATGATTCAAGTTTTCAATTCTGGATTGCCAGTTTGAAGCTTTATTAAGCTTGGATTTTGCAAAAGAAATAATTTTAAACTTTTTATTAAATTGGGCTTTTAAGGAATTGAGTTTAAAAACTTTGATGAAAATAAAACAAAACCTAAGACGGTTTCTAATTTTATTTGTTTTTAAAAATTTGGAAAATGATCATCTAAGTATTGAAAACGTATATGAGTTTCGAAAATCACATATCCAATTTTAAATGGAATGCAAAACCAAATTTGATCGATTACAAATCAGCTTTTGATTTCAATTTTTATTGATGATTCGAACCGAAAATCAAAAACCCCAAACTGGATACAGAATCCGAAATATGAAAACTGAGATGCGTTTTTAATTAGTAAAACTCGCCGAAAAACGCCGATAAAATTCAACAACGATTAAGAGTTTAATAATATGGAGCTAGAACCTTTGGAATGAGTATAATCTTATTTAAAATTTAATTTTAAGAAACAAATTCCTACCAACAAGTCAGAAAATTTTGAAAATCTGAAGCAGAATTCAGAACCGAGGATTGGTTTTTGAGGTTTTGGCAATATCTCTGCGTTCAGATTGTTACAGAGGAATAACCTTACTCAATGATCAATATTTTTTAAGGATTTTGAGTGTAGAGTGGAATGCCTAGCTTGTTTTTCTGGACCCTCATGGGGGGGGGGGGGAATTTAATCCCCAAACCCCCCCCCCCCCCTCCCGTTCCTACGGCCATGACTTAGACTTATTTTTTTTTGTTTTAAACTGGTTAATGCATTGAATGTAATAAAAAAAAATGTTTTTTCGTTCGAAAACTGTGTTAAAGTGAACAACAAATGTCATTAAAGGATTTCCACGATGAAATTGCCACACTATGAAATTGCTCTAACTTTTTAACCGTTAGGTAGAATTTAATGAAAATTTGAGTAGATTTAGTTCATAGTGCATTGTTTGCATCCTGCAAGTTTAAAGTTCTGAGATCAAAACTCGCGGAAATGGAGTCGAAAGAACAGCTCGTGCGTGATAAAACCTTGCGCATTCATCACGAGAACAAACGCATCGTTTCATCGCTGAAACGTTGGGAATATAGAATTCCAGGGTGTCATGAGTGATTGAGCGGTTAAAGGAACGATTGACCACCGATCGGAAGCCCAGAAGTGAAGAAAAAAGTATTCCGTACAACACCAAAAATCACAACCGCGTAGTTGGGGCCTTCAAGAAGCTGCACCTAAGCCAAAGTTTTGTCCAAAAGGCCACAACTAAGGCTGGGTTTCGAAACTTCAAGGCACAAAAGGCCTTAAACCGCGATGAGAAGCAGAACAAGTCTGCCAAAATCCGTGCCAGGAAGTTGTACCTTAACATGCTGACCAAAGTTGAATGCTGCATCATGGACGACGAAACATATGTAAAGGCCAACTTCAAACAGATCCCCGGCAACCTGTTTTTCACGGCCAAGGATAAGTTCAGCGTTCCGGAGCATGTCCGCACTCAGAAGATGTCCAATTTTGCGAAGAAATTCCTGGTTTGGCAAGCCATCTGCACGTGTGGGAAGCAAGGTTGCAAAATCACAGAAAAATCTGTAATTCCACAGATTTTTGAGTGAATTTTGATCACAGAATCTGTGTCACAGAACACAGAATTATGAAATACCCACAGATTTCACAGATTTTTAAATTTTCAATGGATTTCCAAAATTAAAATATTCTTGTTCAAAATAAAATTTAGGTTCCTTATTTTGAATTAGAAAATTATGATGAGATTGGTAATGTTAATTGATTTTTCCCAACTAAAATGTTTAAACTACCCAATTTATCATGAATTTTCAATGAAATTAAAGGAAATCGCATTACAGAAAACCATCACAGAATTTTTGAGTAAAATCACAGTAAGTCAGAATTATTTTTCTCAAAAACACAATATTTTTCAGCAACCTTGGTGGGAAGCGGAGTGCACCTTTCGTTATCAAGGACACGATAAACGGACATGTGTACATGAAATCCAACAGCGGATTCAAAGACCACAGAGCCGTACTCCATTGGGCTTCGTATGATAGCATTTCCTATTTTGATAAGAGTGAATCTTTTGGCTAGGGACTTTTTTCCTGTTAGTAATTTTACTAGGTTGAGTTTAGATTTAGCTTTTTCGCCTATGTACTTAATGTGCTGTCTATGTGTGAGCGATTTGTCTAAGATATATCCTAGTAATTTGTGGGTATTAATGATCGAAATGGATAGGGACCCTATTTTGAATCTCAGCCTATCAGTTCTCTTTAATGTGAATGCAATAGCTGCGCTTTTAGCCGCATTTACCTTGAAGCTGAACTGGGAAGCTAATCTAAAATGAATTATACCTAGTTTTCGGTTGGCCTGGCTTTGGATTTTGTCTAGGTCCTCTCCTTGAACTACTAACAAAAAATCGTCCGCATACTGAACCAAGAAACAGTTTTCTTGGTTGTCGTTGTGCAGATCGGCTGTATACAGATTGAAGAGGGATGGGGAAAGTTGGCATCCTTGTGGAAGTCCGGCGGTTGTATGAAGTAACCATGAATCTTTCCCTAAGGTATGTATGTAGCCATGGAACTATTTTGTCCGGGATACCTTTCCTTGCTAGAGCCCCTAGTAATGGCGATGTTTAGACAGCCACCTCCAGAGGTGGCTGCTTCCTCTCCTGAAGGCCCATAACGTCCAACCAATCTTCTGGCCGGATATGGCTTCATGCCACTACTCCAAAGATGTGCTGAAGTGGTATGCGGACAATAAGGGCAATTTCGTGCCGAAAATGTTCAACTCTCCCAACACTTCAGAGCTAATGGGCGATTATGAAGCAGAACCTTCTTAAACGACCTAAGGTAGTGAAGGCAGTCGAGGAACTGAATAAAGTATGGGTTTACATGCAAAAAATTGTTGATACACAGGATGTGCAGAATCTTATGGCCGGTTTTAAGGCCAAAGTGTGGTCATTTGCTTATGGACTGTAAATAAAATGGTGAAATGGTAAAATGAAGTTTATCAGTTATTTTTCAATCCCTGAAAACATTATGGAAATTGGATGAAAACTCGAATTTAGAGAATCAATTTTGTTTGTGGCAATTTCATCGTGGACACCCAACCGAGAAAAAACAATAAAGAAACGCTACGGAAAGAATCTGAGTGTTCTATTGTGCAACACACATCATTTAGAACTTCCGTTTTGCAAACTGTTGACAGCAGTAAAGTCATCGGCAAAGAAGATACATTTTTTGAAACAAAAGAATAGTTATCTGAAAATTTACGAGATTCAAACCAATTGATGGATAACCTGCAGTCTAGCTAACCAACTTCCACCGATAGTGAAAAATCATTCTCAATTATACCAATTTTTTGTAGCAAGATTCGGTGTAATTTGTCGGTCGAAGTACTTAGCTTTTAAGTCTTGGGTTCAATAATTGATACATAATTGAATTTTTGAGGCACTCAAAATGTTTGAAATGTTTAGCAATACTTCTACCTATTTAAAAAAAAACCATATAGATAAGTCTTGTATGCGGAAATATACAATAACAGCGGTTTTATATTTTAAATTCTTCATAACAGTGGCAAAAAAAATTCGTTGATGATAGAAGATTACAAATATACTTTTTTTTTTTCATTTTTGATAGGAGTTTAACCCGTTAAGGTCATTCTTCCTCGATTACAAATATACCTTTACTTAAGTTTATATTACAAATAAATTTTTAGAGTCAATTTAAATCAAAACAGGATCATCAAGTTATTTTATCTTCTAATATGCCATTGTGTACTTGGCCATTTCATTTCTAAAAGACCGTAAAATAAAAATTCCAATCCTCTCGGGGACTAATTGAAGAAATGGGTTCATTTTTCAATTCTACATTTTCAAACCCACATTGGCAACGACAGATGAAAAACTAAATACATTCCACCGAATGCATTTGGAAATTACTATCCTACCGTACTCTATGCCGTTGAGCTAATGGCGAGAGATGAAGATTTTTTGTTCCTGTGATAGTTACTAGTCCTATTCACCTTCTGGAATCCAACTCAACCGAGATGGCACCGATTGTGTAATACCACTAAAAGCTTCTCTCGGCTGTAGCAGCAGATAATTATCAAAGCACAATGCACCGTGACATTATCGTTAGGACACAGACGGAACAAAACAGTTATCGCTTTTATTTCTTCGTTGGGTTAGCGGGTTATTTTTGTGCTGTTTTTTTTTGTCACGAAACCATTCGATGAAAAAGTTAATGGAAAGTGTAGTTTTTTCTGGTTTTATTCCCATGGAAAACTATCATCCTGTTGAGCTGAAATTAACAGTCATTTCACCCGGGAAAAGATAGTGGGCATCATAAATAACAACAAAGTTACAAGAATTTCAAAACGTATTTGGATTATTGAAAGATGCAATTTTCGCAAAAGCTAAGCAAAAATTAGTTATGTTCGAAACTCAAGTAGCCTGATTGAGTGTTTATCTGTCTGTCTGTTTGTCTGTTTGTTTGTTTGTCTGTTTGTCTGTTTGTCTGTTTGTCTGTTTGTCTGTTTGTTTGTTTGTCTGTTTGTCTGTTTGTCTGTTTGTCTGTTTGTCTGTTTGTCTGTTTGTCTGTTTGTCTGTTTGTCTGTTTGTCTGTTTGTCTGTTTGTCTGTTTGTCTGTTTGTCTGTTTGTCTGTTTGTCTGTTTGTCTGTTTGTCTGTTTGTCTGTTTGTCTGTTTGTCTGTTTGTCTGTTTGTCTGTTTGTCTGTTTGTCTGTTTGTCTGTTTGTCTGTTTGTCTGTTTGTCTGTTTGTCTGTTTGTCTGTTTGTCTGTTTGTCTGTTTGTCTGTTTGTCTGTTTGTCTGTTTGTCTGTTTGTCTGTTTGTCTGTTTGTCTGTTTGTCTGTTTGTCTGTTTGTCTGTTTGTCTGTTTGTCTGTTTGTCTGTTTGTCTGTTTGTCTGTTTGTCTGTTTGTCTGTTTGTCTGTTTGTCTGTTTGTCTGTTTGTCTGTTTGTCTGTTTGTCTGTTTGTCTGTTTGTCTGTTTGTCTGTTTGTCTGTTTGTCTGTTTGTCTGTTTGTCTGTTTGTCTGTTTGTCTGTTTGTCTGTTTGTCTGTTTGTCTGTTTGTCTGTTTGTCTGTTTGTCTGTTTGTCTGTTTGTCTGTTTGTCTGTTTGTCTGTTTGTCTGTTTGTCTGTTTGTCTGTTTGTCTGTTTGTCTGTTTGTCTGTTTGTCTGTTTGTCTGTTTGTCTGTTTGTCTGTTTGTCTGTTTGTCTGTTTGTCTGTTTGTCTGTTTGTCTGTTTGTCTGTTTGTCTGTTTGTCTGTTTGTCTGTTTGTCTGTTTGTCTGTTTGTCTGTTTGTCTGTTTGTCTGTTTGTCTGTTTGTCTGTTTGTCTGTTTGTCTGTTTGTCTGTTTGTCTGTTTGTCTGTTTGTCTGTTTGTCTGTTTGTCTGTTTGTCTGTTTGTCTGTTTGTCTGTTTGTCTGTTTGTCTGTTTGTCTGTTTGTCTGTTTGTCTGTTTGTCTGTTTGTCTGTTTGTCTGTTTGTCTGTTTGTCTGTTTGTCTGTTTGTCTGTTTGTCTGTTTGTCTGTTTGTCTGTTTGTCTGTTTGTCGTGTTGGATGCGTTTATATCAGAAATCTTTCAAAATTGATTATTAAATAAGAAATGAAAAATTTGCAAATCAATTATCGCTCCCTTAAAGGCAAAAAAATATTTTTTTCACGTCAGAATTTTTTCATGAGAGAGAGCTTTTAAAAAGCAATTTATATAAATCAATGTTTGAAAAAAAAAAATGGTGAAACAGAAGCTTCATCACATGACGGAACGAAACGACAATGGCAACGTAACCCAGGAGACTGTTCAGCACCATGGAACGAATATAATTTCAGTAGATTGCGTATACGTAAGTAAGGTGCACCATCATCATCATCATCATCGGAAGCATCAGCATCCACAATCGACATTCTCGTCACCAGCAGCAGCAACAGCATCAGGTATCATCATCGTTCCAGTCATTCGCGGTGCTTTACTGGGTACCTACTTGTTTCCCGTTTTAAATTGAATGAATTGGCACTTCATTATCGGGGAATATGCATCAAAAAGGATGATGAAGGGAATATCGGGTTCACTTAAGTGTGTACTATTTTTATTCTCGCTTCACTCTCTGAAATGCACAGATTGATTCAGAATGGTTTGGATAGAATTTGTGCTGATAAAAAAACTAGCATAAATCTCAAGAACGCTTGAACCATCGAATGTGTTGAGGTTTCTGGAGAGCCAAGGATTGATTTTGTATTTGTTTTTTTTTTTTAAAGCTTTTGCTTGAATCATATGCCAATTGCGTTAAAAAATGGTTAAAATTTCAAATACGAAAATTTCGTTCAAGAGACGCCACTCAAAGGTAGAGATTCAGAGATGGCACCGTTGACAAAAGTCGTCCTCCATGAAGTGTTCAACTGTGTGAAACGCTCAATATAGATACGTATGCTAGCCATTAAAAAGTGATAGAGCAATTAACTAAACTGGCACCGGTTACGGTGGGTCCATTTTTTTTAAGCTCTCAATGATGGTGCATCCAATTTGTGTTTCAAGCAGGGGAAACTGGCAAAAATTGCCGCAACAAAAAAAAACCTTGCCAGGAGACGCCGCCATTGGTGTTTTGCGGTTCCGTTCCATTTTCCCCAAGAACGGGACAGCAAACGCTCCAGTTAATTTAAATAAAATTCAGATATACCCCGGGTGCATGTGCAAACTGGGATGATGACTCCTCTATTTGTGTGTCTCTATGGATAGTTTGCGGTCTGGCGGCGAGAGCAATAAAAAAAATTGCTGCCATCATGTTTTAGGATTGGCCTGGGTCGGAATAAAAATGATAGGACAAAAAAAAATCCTGCTCCTCAATGCAACTCTTAAAGAGCAGCATCGAGTCGAGAGCCAGCTGCCGGGAATAAAAACGACCCTTGAAACCTCCAATTCATCTCTTTGCTTGGTTTAACTTCTCAGAGTGTGTAGTTGATGATAGTAGTTTTTCGCGGTGATGCTGAAAAATTGCACGTCAAAATGCACTTTACCGGATGATGGGGTGCTTTTTCCGGGAAAATTGATCAATGCAAAGACTATTTGAATCTAATTTGCATTCCGGAATTACATGTTACAGCGTAAATCATAAATTTATTTTTTCGAGAAAAAATAATGTTATCTCAATGCCGAAAACCCTTTAAACATATTCACAATTCATTAGAAAAAAAATGTCACCTGTCGCTGGCAGAAACAAACATGAGGTCGTGGTGCTGTGTTTTGGCATCTAAATTATATCAGCTACCAGGCTTGTAATTTGGTTTTGTTTGAGTTCGCTTACCAGAAGCAGCTAATTGTCACGATGCGTGAATCGGTGCCGGTAATTAGATAGTAAAACCATGTTCCAATCACACGTAATGCCTATTTTAGGCTCCGGTAAACTGGTCGTTTCAGAAAAAAATCACAGAAGGGTGGCTAAACTCATTCAATCTATTTATTTTTGAAAGTTTTTATAATGTTATGTAATGTAATGCAATGTTATGTGGTGTAATGTTATGAAATGCTCTGTCATGTATTTTAATGTAAAGTTATGTAGTGAAACGTCATGTATGTGACGGTATCTTACTGTGGTCGATGCCACAAAATAAATGACTAATAAAATTTCGCAAACATATTTCAGTGCAGCCTTTATTTGTGGTTGCAATTTTGTAGAAATTTACCCATTATAATCTTTCCCCCATAGGATACAATAAAAGCGACTTACGTGTGATAATTGTTGATTGTTGCTTGGCTCGACTTCTCGGTATTTCATGTGGTGCCTATATTCGGCTGCATGCTCGATTTGAGATTCTTCGAGCCATTTTCTTCGTTAATGCTGGTACGGTCTTCTGAAGCTCGTGGACGACCGATGGGAGCTGCCACCTGTACATTGTCATTCTTGCCTGAAGCGAAACTTTTCCTCGGAGCACTATTCGTAGACTTCGTTCTGCCCCAACACATACAACACTATTTGCTGCGCGATCGCCTGTTCCTGCGATCCTGCACACTCCGGCTTGGCCGCTGAGTGCGCAGATCCTCCTACTACCAGTGCTGAACAGCCCTGTTGTACTGCTGCACCTCTGCTTCGTCGCACTTGTCATCCAACTACCAATTTTGCCGAATGCTTGCACCTATGAGGCTCTCTTTCCGGAGTGACTCACCCTACACCACGTAAATGTGATGTCCTATTGCTGACACAAAGTTCTCCCAGTTGCAGCAAGAATTGTTTTCCGCCAGATGATTCCTTGAGTCTGGCTTACACTCCGTGTGCGACTATCGGAAGTGGCTTCAGCCGCTGTAGCTCTCACTTTAAATATTCCGATCCGTGAATTCCACGGAATGCTTCTGAGACCACGCACCAACTGTGGTGCGACTACAACCGCGTGCAAAAAACTGCAAAATTGCAGAAAAAAAGGCATGCAAGGGAAGTTCCGGCAAAATAACTGATCGCCAAAAACGCTCCGACTATGGGCGATAAAAAGGCGACAAAATGATTAGATCGGCTTTCCAAGAAACGGCAAAATCTGATCTAAACACGTTAAAGTGCTGACCCGTGGCTTTTAGGCGTTACGCCGGTAAATAAAAAAGAAAGGCCTCGATCGTGTCAAAATTTCGGCGTAAGAAAAGAAAAAAGAGGGTCAGTTTTGCTGACCCTTTTTGGTGAATTCCTCTCTTGCCTGTTCAGGCTCGTTTCTCTTTTTGACCGGTTCTTGCCGAACGACTCGTGGATCGAAGCTGACAAATCCTCGTGCTTTCTGCACGGCAATAAATCTGTGCCGGCTGCGGTCTCTTCCCTGTTTGGGTGAGAATGCTTAGGTAGATCGAACCCACTGGCTTGTCCACCTCCCGGGTTGAAGTTTTCCGGATCTTATGGCTGTGGCTACCGATTCTTCCGGCACGGAATCCTTTTCCGGAAGATTTGCTACTTATCGCTTTGCGATTCGGTGCCTGGCGACCAATCGAAGAACGAAGCTATAATTTCGTTTGTTATTAGAAGCCGGTTGTGTTAAGCAAAACTTGATGCCGCTTACCTGTCGATTCACGCGGGAAAGTTAATTATTCCGGCGAGCGACGATCGTTTCTCGATGGCACGCACTTTCACTTCGCATTTCTTGTGCGATTTTCCGGTAGCGTTCTTACTTTCTTTCTTTTCTTTTTTCTTGGCAATGCTGCCAACTTTCGGATGAAAATTTTGTTTATTCCTTTTTAGCCAGGAATCTTTTGTTTAGACCAGGTTGATCTATGCATGGCGGGTTGTGTCTTATTTTTTTTTTTGTTTTGTTTTTGTGGCTGGATGGCAAATATGAATGACTTTCTTGTTTCTTGTACGTATGCTTTTAAATCCTTTAAGAGGGAATGGGTTTGAAAAGAATTATAGTTTGCGAATGCGCTCATATCGTATCTAATTTTACACTATAAATATTAATATGTAACATGTAATGTAATGTAATGGAATG